>NC_061139.1:12320477-12628021 GCF_905220365.1 Vanessa cardui
AAATGTACTTCAGCATTAACATATAGTAAGACACAAATTAGATGTGGCATCGGAAAATGCAATGGAATGAAAATAAAACCGATTACTGCCGATTTACACAACCAATAGAAATAGCTCCCAATCGCGCCATTCGACGCTATTCGTCGCTATAGATTCACGCGTCAGAGAAAGCAAGTGCATGTAAATCGACGTGTCAAATTCACGAATATATTAGGTCATATGATATTACAAGTTATTACGTTTGTGCAAAGATCATATTCGCGTGAGAAATAAATATTGATAATTTGGGATAGCGTAATCTATTCGGATGTGATCGGTTTTACGAATATTGCCGATGTGACATCTAATTTGTGTCGTACTATACAAGGTTATGCTCGAAGAAAGCGGAAACCGCTCATTACATACTACAGTGTACAATTATACACGCATACATATCCACAAATGCTCAACCTGTTTTCGTACTCTCATAATCAGTTGGGTTGACAAGTCCGACAGGATCAGAAACAGTTCAGGGGCAAGACCAAACACGTATGTATGTATGTATGTTGAAATACAGAGGCGGCGTAAGGCGTGGGCGATGTGGGCCACCGCCCACGGCCTCGCGGTGCAAAGGGCCTCGCGCCCGAAATTTGAAAAAAACAAGGGCTTCGCAAACTGTTGCCTACATTAAGATTCGATCTTGCGCCGTTACTGTCAACACACTTCCTTTTCCTATCCTTTCTAAACAATATTATTATTGTGCAGTAGTATTGTAACTTGTAAATATCAAGTATATTTGTTTTGATTTTTTTGTGAGAATTTTTAAGAAATCTTGCTGTGATATTGATGTCGTTTAATTCGATTGTAAAAGAACACATTCTAAAGTGCAAACATACGATGAACAGAATCAGTTTATCATTCTGCTTGATTGGTTGATGACTGTTTGACTTTATCTTTAATTATTTAAATATTGTTAAGTACCGCTTCTGGATAAATATTACTTATTCTTAGGATGGTCACGAGTTTAAACAAAGATATTCTTCCTTCATTTGTTAACACTATTTTCACATTCATTTTACCCACTAATCCGTGTTTTACAATACATCCCGTATTTTATATCTAAATTTAGCATATCATTCTCATTATTTTCAAATTAATCATAAATATCACATTCGATTTCTTGATATTCTCTTTCTTACCGGCCAGTATTACACCCGTATTTATAGACAAGTAACTACTTGATGCTAAGTAATTTCTTAATGAAGTCAATACTTGAGATTAGAATCTCAAGTATTGACTTCATTAAGAAAAGAAGAAGAAGAAGAAGAAGAAGCTCGATTATAGAATATAATTTGGTAATTAAGAAATTACCAAATTATACTCTATAATCGAGCAACACCCATTACTTACTTGAGCAAATGTTTAAGTCATACTTGATGTTAAGTTGTGAATTCTATGTGGCAACACTTCGTGCCTGCGTTTCGTTTCATTAATAGGTAAATATAAAAAATATAGATTATTTAACACGATGTAGCAATAACCTTTTGGATTTTACTTTATTTGATATTCATATTAGTAATAGAGCTATTTAAAGTATATCTATTTGTACAAATTAAATAATAATTTAATTGGTACAAAAAATAATGTTAGGAGAGACAAAACGTTTGACATGATATACCTAACCAAATTTAAATGTTTACTTTTACCTCCGGGTTATATGACGACTCGTGATTTTTTACTTAGAAAGGTTATGCATTCATTTCTTTCTTAAAAAAAAGGCCCTATCGTGTCGGTGCATTGAATTTATTTTTGAATACCTTTTTGCCAATAAAGTATGTCTCATTATCTACATTGCGTTAATTTTAAAATGCAAGAAACTGATAGAAAAAGACCGTTTTCTACTTTAGAAAAGGATTTATTTTTAAATATCATTCAAAAATATGATACAATCCTAACCTGCAAACAAACAAATGCTTCAAGTGCTTTAAAAAAGAAGCAGTCTTGGGAAAAAATTGCAGAGGAATTTAATGAATCCTCTATTGTTACCCAAAAGGTAAATATTTTAATGTAGTTTTCTTATTATTGATATAAATAGTTTAGGTTTTTTATTATAGTACCTATGTCTGTAATCTGGCATTAGCATTGCTAATGCTCGACTAACTCTCTTCACTATGTTACACACTGTCGATTGAGAAATATGCATGATGTCTCCACATACAATTTGGAAGCTTCCAGTAGCATAAAAACGTAACGCAGTAAGCAACTGACACAGTGGGGTTATAGAAAGCCCTCTTTGTGTCTCTGATTCTAAAAATCCGATTATTTTTGGTAAAATTATATGAATCACAACATTTTTGAAGAAACGAAACCTCTTCTTAAAACAATCCTCCGAATAGTCATTAAATGGATCCACATCACGAAAGTAAACTTTGGGATTTCTAGGTTCAGGCACTTCTATTTCTTCTAATATATTATTGTCTACAACAGCAAAAATTTCTTCGATGCCATCCAAACTTTCCATTTTTCAAAATATTCAACAAAAAAACCTCAAAACGTACAGAGAGGACAGTACTTCACCTCAAAAGTAATGCTTGAGTAAAGAAAACGATGACTATTACTTGGCTGAGAATTCTAACTTTTGACAGTTCTATCTTCGATCAATGACTTAACTATAGAATAAAAATTGTTACTTAAGTAATTACTTTTACTCAAGTACTTACTTTTACTTGTCTATAAATACGGGTGTTAGACATTCGGCCAGTATTAATCGTGAAAAAGTAAAATATTACATTACAAAATATATTCTTAAAATAGTCAATTGACATGTTTATTAACTTACTTATTCTAATAAATTATAGTTATACAATATATAAAATAATAACTCTAACATTATTAGTATAAATTTACAGGCATATAGATTTTGTGCTTTATTAATAAAATATTGACCTGTCTCGAATGATTAATAAATATAAAACAATTCAGCAAAATACAGTCAGATGTTTTCATGGCAATGCAATTTTAAATAAGTTTACATAGGAGCTGGCCTAATTGGTGGCCTGAGATTACATCCTGCAATAACAGTATGCGATTGTTCAAATATATATGAACTGCTTTTCTGGGCAGAAGAGCCTACCTTTCCCTTTGAGGAGAAATTAGGAACATATTCAACCTTTATATACATTGAAATTGTATTGTATGTACATTTTACTGTAAATTGAACCGTTTATTCAACACACACAAATCACATTCACAATCTTTCGACACTTTACAATTGCACAAGATAGATTATAAACTATCGGTATTTACAACCGTGAAATTAATACAACGTATAAATTTATTTTGTTTCAGTGTCACATATTTCATATAAAATAAACTTAAATACACAAAAGTATAAGTGCGTAGTTTATTTGGAGTTTATTCTGATAAGAGTCCAGTAGAGTAGTTACGACCTTTTCTGTACTTAACTTTTAAGTAAAACACATTGCTAGAGTTCTATTCAAAAATTAGGGACGTGACAAGGCTTGATTTACGCTACGGGCTTATAAAAAGGCATACGATTTGATAATTTACATCAAATTACTTTTTGTCTCATTTACTGTTAAAACACATTACCTTGAAATAATAGTGCAAAAAGCTTCATTAAGACATACACAGCATAACAGCTCGCCTTATTACCTCCACTGGTGACAGGAGGGCTGCTTCGTTTTTAGCCCAGAGTATCGGAATTATTTTAATAAATCTATGTTTTTTCTTTTCGATAAAAGTATTGTTTACACACGTAATAGCTAAAATGTAGATTAAAACAGGGATGAGAACTAGTATTATATAAGTAATATAAACCTCAATTAGATGAAAAAAATGCCTAAGAGTATTTTGATGTTAATCAATTTAATTAATCTAATCCAGAAAACATGTCTATTCAAAGACAAGGGAAACATAACGAATAGGACTTGATCGGCGATGGAAATGAATGTCAGAAGAAACCAGTAACCCATAAAGAAGTGAAGTTCACTCAAACCGACCTATTGCTTCCAATATTAATAATGTCTTTCATACTGAACCTATAATCCTTTTTGTCGTTGACGTCAAAAAACATCTTAACTTCTAGTGAATATATGGTGTCACCATAAACAATGCGCCCAAATACATAGACATTAAAAATAAAAAAATCTAAAAATATATCCTCTGACTAAAACCACGGTCAAGCGTTAGTAGATTTTAATAAAGATATTACTAGAAACTAACACGGTGGTCATACACTATTAATTAACTTTTCTGCACACATACATAGCTCCTTACATTATTGGTGTCATGTAATTTTACTCGCTATTAGAACTATACGAATAATCTTCACATGCTTTGCTCCCATAAATATTAAAAAAATAACTGTCAAGTAATCTCTACTTGCACAAATTTTTGCCAATATAAAAAGAAAGTAACTCTGTCTAACTGTCATGTGTTCACAATTAAACGACTTAACTAAATTTGATGAAATTTATTATGAAACTACATTGAACCCCAAGAAGAGGCATAGATCTTTTCATCCCTAAAACCTAAGACCGCCTCGCAGAAAACAAATTATTATTATGAATAAAGTATCTTAATGTATCAAAAGAAAAACAGGTACATCAATATCTCTAAATGAGAGCAAATTAACAAAATTTATAAACAGTAAATACTGCTTCTATCTATATACCCTGACCAGTTTGTAATTTTCAATAAAATACTACATTACATGAATTAATATTCTCGCTATTAAAATAAGTGACAATTGATGAAGTAATTAAACAAGAATTAATTAAATATAAAATTCAAAGTGGCGTTAATTTAGCAAGTAATAAAATAACTCATTGTCATTTAAAATCCGACCCTCGAAGACATCACCGCCTGAGGATCATTTGTTGTCCAACGGTATTTACTATTCGATTTAGTGGCTTTATACAATTATTTTTTAATTAAATTCGACATTTAAATACTCATGAAGTGCAATAAATATAATTAAGACGTGTTAATCATATCTGCCACTGATACACTCTTGGGCATATTTAGAAGAACGTAAAATATGCTTAATAAATGCTTAATTTTCTTCTCCAAGCCGTTTAACTAAATATATAAATAAATTATTTCATTTAAAAAAAGAACACAATTTTAATATAGTACTCTATTTCCTGGTTCAATTTCCTCAGTAATGGGTATCGTAATAAAGTTTCAGGAATTTTGCAGGAAATTACAACAACAATTAACGCTAGTTAACATAACTTGATCATCTTAGTCAAATTTTAAGACCTTTCATTGAAATGGTTTGTGAGATTTAACAGTCCGATTTAAAAGTGAAAGTCACAGAAATAGTAGCAAAAGTAGAAGACAACATCAAATTTACTGAGTAATGTGAGCATCAGACTAATAAAATAAAAAACATTTATTACAACTAAAAATTAAATAAACTTAAAAAAATCGCTCACATCAAAATACAATAACAATTATAAATGAAACAGTTGCTATCATCAAGATGCCTTACATTACCCTGAGCATGAATAACCGAGTTTAAAATTGTGTAAATAGTATTTGTATCAATACCCGATTTTCGTAAGAAAATTATTCAAACAAAAATTAATATATATCTGACCGAGTAACTTCATTAGTAGATCCCACCACGCGAGATAGTGTAACATTTCCCTCCTTAAGAACAGCGACTAATTGATAACCTTTTGGTTGCAATGTAGAATTTTATACTTCTTGGCTTATAGAAGGAAACGATTAATTTTTGCCATCTAATTGTTGTCGTACTACCGCTTCAACATTCAGGTTCAAAGATACAATCTGTTAGGATTCTTGCAATTGCATCGTGATGAGGTTTATTATACAATCTGTTTTTTTTTTATAATAATACAAATGAAATGTTTCAGGAACAATAATCGAAAACTTGAATATCAAAACTATATGTTTAATGTGAACGCTATCAGTTCAATGGCTAATTAGCTATTGAACTGTTTCTGTTTCAAAATTTTATTTTAAATTTGAATTAAGTATGTCAGTTTAGTAAGTAAGTAAGATTTTTTTCCTTGGTTTTTATTTTTAGTTAATTTTGTGAGAATTTTAAAGAGCGAACTTTAGTACGAATTCGTTCATGTTCGAATACGAATGTCCACCAGCGTCCTTTCTGGTCACTTTATTTCGATTGATTTGAAATAATTTCCTTCTTTTTATACATTTTTGGAAAGCTAAGAAAACGGTCATATTTTTAAAATAATCTGCAGGCCAAGTTTCATAATGACTTTTTTAGTTTTTGAGGCATTTTTGAGGAAAATAAATCAAAAAATATGGAAATAAATTCGTTTTCCGTCTCGCATTTTTAAATTTGGACCGATAATTATTGTTTAAATATTCACAAATAACCAGTGTTTAATCGTTTTTATAAAAGATAAAATAGATTTTAAGTGATACTTTTTTTTAAATAAATTTTTGAGGTTGTAGTTTTGACAACTTTTGAAAAAAATTAAAAAACGTGATAACTCAAAAATGGTTCACTTTTGCACTACATATGGGGGTTAAAATTATTGCTACCAGTCACCCCTTTTACCTCCTAACGGATATAAGTCGAGTTACCAATAACCCTGTACATGTGCTTAATTTGTGTTTATAATTCATCTCGAGCTCGACGGTGAAGGAAAACATCGTGAGGAAACCTGCATGTGTGTAATTTCATCAAAATTCTGCCACATGTGCATTCCACCAACCCGCATTGGAACAGCGTGGTGGAATATGTTCCAAACCCTCTCCTTAATGGAAGAGGAGGCCTTATCCCAGCAGTGGGAAATTTACAAGCTGTTTACCTTACTATTTTTTATGTTTAATGTAATAATAATAACCTACTCTAGAACATCCCTAAGACTAATATGTAATATACAATCTAGTTGTTTTATGATGATAAAGAGTATAAGGTTTCAAAACAACAATAGAAAAATTGAATATCAAAACTCTGTGTACTAAATGTTTTAATAATAAAGTACTGTAAAAATGACTAACATCTATAAATTCGTTTTCTTTGTAATTGTCGCTTAAGTGACATATTAAAGTTTGGACAAATTATAAAAACTTAGTGTCATCGATTTGATTGTTAATCTCTTTGAAAACATTTCCTCACTTGAATCACGCTACTGTACATAACTTCAATCAGCAGATCCCACGACGCGTGGAATTGTAACAAATTAATGATGAATATTTTTTAATTGATTTAATTTAAAACTATTTCTATTGACATAAAAATTAATAACATTAAATGCTTAAATATACACAAATATGAACTACAACTAGTTACTGTATAAATTTTGACCGCGTGGAATGGTGGCAAAAATACTATGCAACATTCCCCGTTGAATCGCAATTCCGATCCTCTGGGCAAAAAACCAACCAGCCCTCCACCTGTCACCAGTGGAGGCAATGAGGCGAGGTGTTATACTTTTGATGAAGGTTTATGCACTACTCCAAGGGCCAAGCGTTTCGACAGCAAATGGAACGAAAAAGTAACTTGATAAAATTCATTTAAAGATAAATTGGAGAAGTTAAGGAATGATGAAGCTCTCCCTCGGTAAATTTGGGCTGAAGTACTGCGACTTACCGACGATGTTCTCCAACGTCGCATTTTTCTTACGCTTCATAACCATCAACATCGATAAACACTATACAAAACGTAAGTCACACTTCATTGTAATCAACTTGCACCAAAATATCATAAGTATTTTAAAAATATTATAATACTTACCTACTCATACTTGATTTCACATGAAAAATGTATCAGCTTGCATAAAGAGCTCTTAAATAAAATAAAGAAAACTGAATATTAAACATAAACGGTGATACCACCGAAATAATATACGAATAAATGATCAATTAATTTGTTCAAAAACCGTTTAACGACATCAACATAATTGAATTCTTTAAAAAACCTTAAGTAAACTGTTATCTGGTAAAAGAAAACATCATAAAAATTTGAGTTTTCCAATACTTTCAAACCAAATATTTTGTTCAAGGTATACCATTCGTGAACTACGTGATCGTGACCATAGCAGCGGGCTGCTATATCTACATATATATTTTCTCCATGTTCTGGTTTGTGTTCATCCGCTGTACACAGACGGGCGACTTCACAGCGGCTGCTGTGGTCTTCTCACTCGGAACCAACAGCGAGACATGCGCTACAAAATTGATATTCATGATCATTTACAAGTAATAATAGTACTTTAAATATATAGTTTTAGTTACCTGAATCGCGTGACAAATTTTAAAACAACGAGGATGTCCTCAGAGTTCCCAACAAATAAACTCTTCCTTACACAGAGGGGACAAAATATCATAAATACTGTGATTGGTGACGCATCGCCAATATTATGACGAAACTTCATAAAATCTTGTCTTTTAAATTTTAATCATAAGAAGCGACTGTTACTGAACTGACTATTTACTTTCTTTGAGTTTCTTATGTTATTTTCGGAAAGACGTAGTCGTCTTTATTATTATAAGTTTTTACAATAAGTTTTTGCAAATTCGTAAAATTTGGCATGTGACCGGATTTGTCTCCTTAACAAAAAAACGCAATAAATCCATAATACATATTATTGTTATAGGAAAACAGTTCAAGACATCGTTCAAAGATACCTGGAATGTGACAAGAACGTAGAAAGAGGAACTCGATTCTATGATAACTTGCAAAAGAGACTTATTAAAATTAAGAAAAGAACCATGGCAGTATCGATTTTCATGTTAGTGATGGGAACATCGTACGCTATACAACCTTTTCTATTACCGGGGAGACATTTTGCGGAGGACTTGTATGTTGTTTATGGTAAGACTTAACTAATACTGTCCCATTAAGAGTTTCTAGGGTAAATATACCAATACATTTTTGTTAAATTTCTATCCACAGGATTGGAACCAATGTTCGAATCTCCTAACTACGAAATAGCATTAATTTCGGAGACGATAACAATCATCATGGGCACTTATACTTTAGCTGGTGTCACTGCATTTATCCTAATAATAATCGGCTATATCGAAGCACAAATTCTTGCTCTTAGCGACGAAATGCTTAACCTTTGGGATGATGCTGAAAAACATTACAATGATTCAAAGAGTACAATCGCATATAACTCAACAGTACAAGCAGAGAAGTTAAAATTGAAAATGATGAACGACCACGTTGCAAATCGTTTAAAACAAATAATACCATTTCATATATCAAATATCAATCTTCTGAATGACTTTGAAACACTATTCAGGATCACCATGGCGGTGGAATTTGCGCTTATAATTATTGGTATAGTTGCGGAATTACTGGGGCGTATAGAGAATACCTTTATGGAACTTCCTTACACGTTAGTTCAAATTTTTGTCGACTGTTTCATAGGCCAAAGGTTGCTCGATGCGAGTTTTGTTTTCGAAAAAGCTGTATATGATTCTAAATGGGAGAATTTTAATGCATCGAATATGAAGACAATTCTGTTGGTATTGCAAAATGCACAGAAACCGCTAAAGCTCACTGCTGGGGGATTAACCACGCTGGACTTCGTGTGTCTTATGTCTGTGATAAAATCCACGTACTCATTTTACACGACGCTGCAATCATCTGTTGGTTAAGAACAACATCTAAATATTCACATTTAATGCTGTCTTTAGTAGTAAATCGCACTTACTTTTATGTAATGAATACGAGTATTTGGTAAGGTTTCCTTTTCATATAAATAATAAAACACTCCGTCAAATGATTTTGTTATTTACTTTAGAACCATTTCAGATTATGTTATGGAATAAAATATACCTATGTATTTTCTCATATATGCCAAATTATTCTACTAACTCGTAGTACGTATTTTCTCTATCTTATAGAAATAGGGAAAAAAACCTTAAATGACTATCTTTGTATTTTATCACCTAGAATTATATTTTCTGGTGCTGTTATGTGTTTGAATAAACGGCCGAGGTCAGATGTAAGCTAAAACCAATACAAACCCCTTACACAAAAATATTTCCTCGATGCTTTCAATACAAACCGGACTTGGTGCTATCTGTTTTCCTGATTCGAATATACTACGATTATTATGACAACAGAATGGCAACATTTCCTTGTGTGTTCCTAAACGCTATTTAATTATTGTATAGGAATTTCGTATAGGTTTTCCGAACCGAAATCAATTTTGTTTAGTTTGACATTATGAAGTTTTTGTTTATATTTAATTCAAGACCAAAGGAACATCAAAATATCCCTATGAGTCCAAATCTGTTTGTTTGTCTGTTTGTAGGTCATGAAAGATCTACAAACAGACAAACAGTCATAGTTTTTAATTGAATTTGAACATTAATAATAATAATATAGATATAGATTTAATTAGCCTATGTCTAAAGTATAAATTAAAGAACCAGTCAGAAATTTTACAATTATTGCTTGTTTTAGATAAAAATACATATAGATATCTTCATATATATGTAGCTGTACGTGCGTATGTAGATAACTGAAATGCTAAACGCCTACACCATTTTCAAGATTAAAAGTGAGAGCCACTTGACAGTAAGTGATCACAACCGCTCATAGACAGTAAGAAAAATATACCACACCTTATATCGCCATTGTGCAACCAACCTTGGGAACTAAAATGTCCTGTCACTTGTGCCTGACTGACTGACTCTCTCACAAAGAATTTGTTTAATTACGATATCAGGTTAGACACTAAAATCATCACTTTTCTTTACTGTATTGTCCATGCATTATTTACAAAAACCTTCCTCTCGAATCACTCTGTCTATTGAAAAAAACATCAATATCCTTTGCGTAATTTTAAAGATCTAAGCATATGGACAAACAGCGCTAGACGACTATGTTTTATACTATGTAGCGATAACGGTAATGGTAATGAAGTCAAAAAATAACCATAACACCAAAAAGTTTTTCAAGTTTTAATGTTACTTCACCGTTGATTTTAATGTCGTATATGTGGAATAAGCCGACTTAAATATAATCATCATGAAATTAAAATTCAACTTCGAGACGCCACCGGCGGAGAGCATCAGAGTTTTCTGTGACATCATCAACATCAAATGTATAGTCCTCTGATTGCTTACATTGAAGTTTTCCCATTGACAAGAATAAACGGACTTCTCGAAATTATCACAAGCATCCATCAGTCGCTGCCCAGCAAGACAGTCCATGAATATTTGGACAATCACATATGGTAGTTGAAGATGCGTATTATCTAATCCTCCAAGTAGTCCAGCTATTATAGAAACTGCCATAATACTGTATTCGATTGCCATTGTGGCTCCAAATTCTTCATCCAATTCGTGTAGAAGATTAATATTTGCAATGTGAAACTTTATGATATCCCTCAGACGGATTCTTATGAATTCATTCATTATTTGCTTTTGGATGTATACGGCGTGTACTTTGTCGTTTACTCTATGTTTAATGTGATTGTAGAAGTTTTTACTATCATCCCATACTCTTATTAGTTCTTCGCTGAGAGCATTTAGTTGTGCTTCATTGTAACCAACGAGCACTATGACGTATACTGCGACACTGACCATTATGTAAACTGCAAACCCAACGCTCAAAGTCGTGATGCAAGTTCCTATTTCGAAATTGGGACTCTCCAGCATGGGTTCTAGACCTGCAAAATTAGACATCTTAAATTTATACAATTAAAAATTTTAAAAATAATTAAATCGTAACATCAATACAGTTTATTTACCATAAAGTAAGTAGACTTCAACGGTAAAGTGCCTCCCAGGAATTAGAAATGGAATTATCATAAAAATTCCACCATTAGAGACGAGAAATACCCAAATACCTATGGCCCGTTTCTTGACAACTCGAAGCTTCATACAGAGATTCTTTGAAAATCTCGTGTTGGGTATGACTTGGGAGTCGCATTTTAAAAATTTTTGTACAGTGATCCTCAATTCTTTGCTGTGCAAATACAATTTTGATTAAATAAGAGTTTTCATTTAATAAGTCAAAAGTTAGAATTTGGAGAAAAAGTGTGTGTATTTATATATAATTTTGGGTAAAACTTTGTTCATATTCTTCTCGTGCTTGATAAGATGGCTCGACTACTAGGATATTTTTTTACCTAGACGGCTTGGTAGGTGGTGCCCTCGGTGACATTTAAATGTTAATTTCGACTTTCGATTTCGATTAAATTATAATCCTTTTTTTGGTCCATTCACAGCCTGGCTGGGCAGCATTATATTTAGCATTAAAGCTGCCTATCATCACCGAATGCGACATTTAAATACGCAATCCATACTAAAAATAAATGTCACTTATTTCTAAAGAGGTATGTCTTAATCGTTAGTTAACAACCTTGAACTTACGCGTACAAAATCATGAAAATGAACTTCGTAAGACAAGTGACACTGCAAGTGCCATAAGCAATAGCAATAGCTGTCCCTTGTATGTCCGATAGACCGTAGCGGAAGAATACCATCCAGGCCATGGAGAAGATGTAAGTATAGAAATAACTTACTCCTGCGATTAGAGTTATTATGTAGAAGAACAAAGGTATACCTGCAAGAAGATTTTGGTGATTATTTCGGTATTCTAGTAGATAATTGTATATTAATTAATTTAAATTCTAAATAATATGGGGCACTACCAAACAAATTCCCAATGTTGCATCTGATGATAAAAATATTTATGAGAGTGCTATATGTTGAGTATAGTGTGCGCTCTCGTTATCAGATGAGCAAAAGGTCACCATTACCCACTGACAATAGCGCTATACGAAAAATTAACCATTCATTACATCGTCCATGCGTCACCTTGGAAACTAAGATGTTATTTCCATTATGCCTGTAGTTACACAACCATACTGATGTTTGATGGTAGAATATCTGATGAGTGGATGGGACCTACTCAGACGGGCTTGCTCAAAGTTGTTTATTTGTCTTAACTTCTATTATAGTTATAATAGAGAATAGACCTAACCAAATCATTTATTACAGTAATAATCTACTTACGTTCAGCAGAATTTTCGTAGATATCAATAGTCATAATCCTCAACAGAAGAGCAACATTATCCATCATGGTCGGGAAGAAACTGTGGTCCAGACCAAATGTCTTGAGCTTCGCCCAGAAATTTGTCCAAATACTGAACTTCATTTCCTTGTAATAGGACAAAGAATGGCACTGGAGAAAAATCAATAACTCAAAAATACGGTAGGTAAACACATTTTATGAAAATATTACGTATAGAATAATATTATGTATTTGTTATTTATTCTATTCTATTTCTAATGCTTGTGGTGACCAAGGTCTATAGACATTGGTGACGTTAACAACTCCTAATACCACCCAAAAAACACCAGTCTTAAAATTAGGTTGTGTTCCCTGTCCTTTAGTACACTGCCATTCCTTCAAAACGGACCACTACAATACTACATGCTGTTTACAGATAGAATAATGAATTAGTGGGTGGTACATACCCACACAAAGCTACCACTTCATTAAATTAATTAATGGCTCATTTTTTCCCATGCAACTAATTACCAGAAATTTTAGTTACCAAACAAAATGTTTCCAAACAAAGAGTGCCAACGCAAGGCTTAGTCAGATTGTAAACGTGACTTCAAAGAAAATACCTCGCGGTTTGTTTGTACAATGCATTTATTTACAGTTTGCTGAATCGATTCCTTGTGTCCATTCACTGATACAACATTCGATAAATTATTATCTTTCTTTAAATCATTCAAATTTTATAAAATGTTTTAAAAATATAGTTTGTATAACAGCATGATTTGAAATATATTTTTATACTACTATACTTCCAGCCCCTGGCTTTGTTCACTTGTGAGAAGGAACAGGCATTAGACACGCTAAGCCCTGATTTCTTGTGTATTTTTAATAGCTTTCAATGCGGTTATTGTTATATTTACCATCTGATTGCAAGAAATCTTTTTATACTATAAAATATTTAAATAAAAATAACACCGACTCCAAAGTAATAAAATATTTTTTAAAAAAATATATTTTATTTTACTCTTTTTAGTGTTATTTTCTCAAAATATAAATTAAAAGCCCTTTTGTAACGAATGGTTAATTGTTGATTTTTTCAAAAAGCGCTGAACCTATTTCAATCAAACTTATATGGGACCCCTTCTGGATCATGATATAACAAACGATAACATAACAAAAGAAATGTTTAGTGAACCTGTAGTTCTCTTCATAAAAGCAACGAAGAGGAGTATAATATCATATATTAATGTTGAAAGAACTATTTCCTAACTCCTAGTAATTGAGGACTTACACCGTCCATCATCAGCTCAGCAGTATAAGATTATGATTGCCAGAAGCAAACGCCAATATAACTTCAGAAAATATGTAAAACACGTGTGCCTATAAAATTTGAGGATTCCCCTCGATTTATCCAGGTTCACATCATCAGACTCTGATATCCTCATCATGGTACCATTCCAGGAGTTTCTTCTATCTAAAACTGTATGTAAAACTGAGAATTTGTATTCCTTGTGCTTATAATGCCCTGGTTTTCTCAGCCATACCAAGTTTAATTTTACTTAGCTACTGCTTAGCGGCCGAATATATGATGAGCGACTCACCCACAAAGGCTTGCACAAAGCACCACCACCTAAAATTAAAACCACCACCACACATTAAAACTTAAAAGGCAAGTAAATAATCATAGACAATTCCGATTTAATATTATTTGTAAATGTAATACATTAGTTTCCGTAAAAGCTTTGAATAAAGAAAAAGTTTTCCTTATCATGTTATGGATAGGACTACTCAACTATTTTTCTTCAAACAGGGTTTCCGGTAGGGGCTCTAGTCTAAACATTAGTACACTATTATTTTATTAAATTATTCTTTTTCTCCTTTTTATAAAACAGGTCGTTTTGGACATTTACTATAAAATATATGGTCATAAGCCTTATTGTTGGGCCCCTTATACGAGCCTCCGATTGAGATATCATGTTTCCGTATGTTATAGTAAAGAAGATTGATATACAATATCTCACGGAATGATAAATGATAAATGAAAAGCCATTGCCACTGCTAGGGTTATTGAACCAAACTTGAGAACTAAAATGTTATCTCCCTAAATCCGAGAACTAAGGACAAAATTTTTGGTAGTACACTGTCAATCTTTACTTAATTTCTATTACTCGCCAAGCCCTTAATATAAGCATACAGCTATATGTATATAATAATAAGCATACAGCTATACATTTAAACGATATATATGATACGATTGCATCTAAAATTTCAAAAGTGATCAACACTACGCCAATATTTTCAATTTCATAAATGAGGAAGAGAAATGAACTATAGATTGAACCTTGATAAACTCCATATTTTTTCTAAATCCTAGGAGGTATGTTAAAGGTATGTTATTAAATAAAAAAACATAGTTCAACTTTCTCATTGCAATACCAACGCGATATCGTATGAGTATTGTATGTTATGTTATAGGTAGCCTAAACTAATAAAGAAAATGATACTTTTTTGGTTATTAGTAATAAAACGGTTTAATAAATCTATATTTAAAACAGAACAATAATTGAATATCTCTATAAAATATATATTACTTTACAAATCCACACTAAGTACATTTTTCATCAACAAATAAAACACTAATATTATATCACTTATAGTGCCAGTTGCACTATATGAGAGCACTTAAACAGATCCAGTTATACACGTCATATATCAAAATAATCTTGACATACAATACATTTCGCTATTTTCATTTCTACAGTAATTATTTCACCAACGATTTGAGTGTCGTGTAAGTAGAATACGTTGACCTTAAAATATTCATCATGCAAGTAAAATTCAATTTAACGACTCCACCAGCTGATAGCATCAGAGTTTTCTGTGACATAATCAACATCAAATAAACAGTTCTTCGATTGCTTATATTGAAATTTTCCCATTTACAAGAATATACGGATTTTTCAAAATGGTCACACGCATCTATTAGCCGCTGCCCAGCAAGACAAACCATTAACAGCTGAACTACTGTATATGGTAATTGAAGATACGTATTTTCTAGACCACCAAGCAGTTCACTTATTATAGAAATTGTATTTAAACTGTATTCAAGCGCTAAGGTAGATCGAATTTCTTGATCAAATTGACGCATAAGATTAATATTTTCAATATGTAACTTTATGATATCTCTCAGACGAATTCTTATGAATTCGTTCATTATTTTCTTTCGTATGTATACAGCGTGTATTTTATCAGTTATCATATGTTTGATGCTATTGTAGAAATGTTGGCTATCATCCCAAATGTTTAATAGTTCTTCGCTGAGTGCATGTAATTGTGCCTCGTTGTAACCAACAATAACGAGAACGTATACTGCTGCACTGACCATTGTGTACACTGCAAAACCAACGCTTATAGTCGTGATGAATGTTGCTATTTCGTAATTGGGTGTCTCCAACATAGGTTCTAGACCTGAGAAAAGATACACAATATTAACAAAGGTATTAACCTCTTTAGTGGCTATTAGTTAGATATCAGTGCATATTTTAACGCCAATCAGATCTACTTAGTATTGTTATGTTTAAATTTATAAAGACAATGAGCCGTAGTTGGGGACATACAAAATAGGAATCAAAACAAGCACAAGGGACGTAACATCTGAGTTTCCAGGGTTGGTAATTTATAAACGATGTATGGGATAGTAAGTATTTCTAATGAAACCTCTGACAATCTAGTGGTACATTTGTCAGAAAAAAATAACCCCACCTTCAAAACTTCAGCTTTATTTATATCACCATGAAATTGTAAATGCCGTTAGATTATAATCTATCTCGTGCAATTGCAAACTGTTAAAAGATTTATTCAACTAACAATAAAATATTTACAATTTCGATACTCCATCATATTTCGGTTTGGTTATGTTACAGTTTTTATAATATAACTGATTTTTTTTTTCAATAAATTATAAACTACTGAAAAATTATACGTTAAATTGTAAGCAGTTGCGGTTCACAATCTTTCGACAGTTCACAATCTCTCGAGATAGATTAAAATCTAACGGTATTTACAATACATTATATATATTATAAATTTAATAATATATACCCATTTCTTACCATAAATTACAATGATATCAACTGTGAATAGCCTTCCAGGAACCACAAATGGTATAATGATGTATGTAGCGCCATCAGAGATTAGAAACACCCATATAACTGTAGCTCGTCGCTTGACAACTCTGAGATACTTACGCAAGTTCTTATAAAATCTTGTGTCGGGCATTACTTGAGCGTCGCATTTTATATATTTATCGACGGTATTCTTCACTTCTTCCCTGTTTACATTATAATAAAACATAAGTGTAATTTGTGTTTATATATTACTGAATCGTACTATTTAAGTAAAATAAAAACTTTGTTACAAAATAAGTGTTATCATATTATTTAAATCAGTTTTCGCAAAGTGATCGAATTACCACAATTTTTACCTACTAATAATATATAGTTATAATCAATACATTTAACTATTTTTTTCCTCTGTTTCGGTTTATGTGATTGTTAACTATCTATCAAATACTTACGAATGAAATTTGATGTACAGAAATTTTATGATGCTAATGACACTGCAGGTGCAAAAAGCAAGGGCCGCAGACGCTGACTTTAAATTTGACAAACCATACCGGAAGAAAACTAGCCAGAGCATGGAGAATACGTAACCATAGAAGAAGCTCAGTAACGCGATGGCAGTCATCACGTAGAAAATCCAGAGAATTCCTGCAAATAAACAAAAAAGACAAACTCAATCTGACCTTCTCGTCAACTCAACTGTTGACGAGAGGATTTTTTTATGGAATAGGTTGGCGGACGAGCATATGGGACAATGACGCTGTAAGAAATATTAACTCAACTCAACTCAAAATAAACTTTATTCAAGTGGGCTTTTACAAGCACTTTTGAATCGTCATTTTACAATTAAGTGAAGCTACCACCGGTTCGAAAAGTAGATTCTACCGAGAAGAACCGGCAAGAAACTCAGTAGTTACTCTTTTTCAACATTTAAAAAAATACAGTCATGTTAGTTAATACAATTATTTAAATTAATATATCCTGCCTGGAAGTCAACAGGTATTAATTCCACGCCTTTTTATCATTTACAAAATCTTGTATCGAATTATACGCCTTTTTTACCAATGTATTTTTTATAAACGATTTGAATTTACGAGACGGCAAAGTTAAAAATGTCGGTTAAAAAACTATTCCTCACATCATCAATGCGCCACGAACCTTGGGAACCCTTGTGCCTGTAGTTACACTGGCTCACTCACCCTTCAAACCGGAACACAACAATACTGCGTACTGTTGTTTAGCGGTAGAATATCTGATGAATGGGTGGTACCTACCCAGGCGGGCTTGCACAAAGCCCTACCACCAAGGTCTAGCTATAAAACATATATGGGCTGTTATTTTTTTACAATAACTGAACGAGTGTCGATTACTTCACTTACGTTCATCAGAATTTTTGTAAAGATTAATAGTCACAATTCGCAACAGCAAAGAAACATTTTCTATCATGCTTGGAAATTCATCATACTCCAGAGCAAATTTCTTGATCTTCGTCCACAAATTAACGCAATTATTCGATTCCATAATTGAAATCCAAATACTTTTAATTAATTTACTTTCAAGAAACTACCTAATTGTTTTACTTGGAGTAAATGGTATATTATTAATATATTCAAACAGGAAAACTTATTCATAATAAAGTATAGCGCCAAAACAACTGCATATTTGAAGCAATGCTGAAAACTGTAAAATGTTTTAGTTACAAAGTATTTCAGACCACATCTACATTTAACACATATTGCATATTCTTTACTAAATAAATTTGTCATATCCCATGCAATACAATTATGGTATTCATATGACTTTAGGTGGCTTATATGTAACCATTTTTTTAATTATATACACAAGAAAATAGGATTATTTTAATTAATTGAGACAACGCCCAATATTTTTCCGTCCTTTATAAAATATTTTTCTCGAACTAACGCTACCGTGGATTCGACCGTGAATGTAGTTTCACAGGAAATAGTAAATCGTTTACTGATAAAACAAATATATTTAGTTTCCTCGATCGATTCTGCATACCCCTTTATTGTTAAAGCATACGTTATCTTTTACAAAATCTATTGGATATTTTCTTCGTATTAAAAGTACCTAACTATTTTCAATTTATTTACTATGTTATAATTCGAAACCTGCTTTCACATGTCAAGCTAATCGCTAGCAAAGTTTTAACTGTTAAGAATAGGTACCTACGTTTATTTTATTTTCGTAAAAAGTGAAAGTTCATGTTTTTTTTATGGTATAGGTTGGCGGACGAGCTTATGGGCCACCTGATAGTAAGCGATCACCATCACCCATAGACAATGACGCTGTAAGAAATATACTTTTTAACTAATTCTTACATCGTCAATGTGCCACCAACCTTGGGAACTAAGATGCCATGTCCCTTGTGCGTGTATTTACACTGGCTTACTCACCCTTCATAGCGGCACACAACAATACTGAGTACTGTTATTTGGCGGTAGAATAACTGATGAGTGGATGGTACCTAACCAGACGGGTTTGCACAAAGCCCTAGGTAATACAATGTTAATATTAATATGTACACTACGAAAATAAAATACCGCATATTAGGATTAAAAACAAAAAATATTGTTATTTATATGTATTAAAATATTATTGTATGTGTTGTGCGACGGAAGAACTGACTAAGTAGCCATCTCCTCCAGACAACCCGACCTTGATTTCATATAGAAGCCCTACACCCGCTTATTGATTGTCAAAATTTTAATTTTGATTTAAAACACTTAAAAAAGAATACGAATACTATGCATTTTATTTAAAGCATCTAATTAATGATAAAGAAATAATTGGAGTTCATAGAGTAGTATCACTAGAGCCTGTCCTCGTCCCCAGGAAACCAATGTCAGACCATCAGTTCACTTATCATCATCACGAATAATTCCTCGGGTCTCTCGGTAAGAGCAGACACGTCGATGGTGGCAAGAGACCTTTAGTGTATCATTAAAAGAACTGTGTCGGAAAAGCCACGAAAAAGAAAGCCACCTCCACCTCCTTTCCACACGGACACCTAAAGCACAGCGGCGTCCTCTGTCGGAGATTAATTGATATGCCAAAACATTAACTGTCTAAAAGTAATTGGTGGAACTAAGAGTATAGATGCTGGAAGGAAGCCTTTTCGTGTAAAGATTAGCGTTTTTAAACGGTGCGAAGGTAACCCAAAATAAGAGAATGCGCGTATTATTCTTAAAATCTACATCTACTGCTATTACATTACTTTTTTTCACATAAACTTTCAGGGCTGTGGTAAGTATTTGGGAATTGCATTTTGTTTTAATCCAGGCGATACATACCATAAGTAAAACTGTAAACCAGTGTCTTAAAGCTTTTTTTTCATTTATACTCCATATTCTCTAATTGTGTCATTTAATTTGCAGTACTGGGAAATTATAATAAATTCAAAGTTGAATTAATTTTACTGGACAATCTCGTTAAATCTGAATTCAGATGGTAAAAGTTCTTGATTTTACAGATAAAGTTTACAACTTAAAATGAATGTTTGCATAAATCAAAGAAATTCTATGCAAATTTAATTGTTGTTGAGATACGTTTCGTTTAACGCATATTCCTGTCTAATTATTTTCAACAAAATATAATTTATTAAGTCTTTTGACAATGTTTTATTCAGATCTAGTGTTACAAGCACATTGGACATAATCTTGTTTCCCAAATAGAGCTTTGAAAATGTAAGAAATTGTTTCTATTTTAACAGTCAACAGAGTGTTGGTGAATATCCAAATTTGCCATTCATTTTATCTACCTATTTATTAAAAACAAAAATATAACATAAGTATAACCTCAAAACGTACATATTGTTGTATTTTGAACAAAGCAGCAAAGTCATTACGGGAAGTTTGTTCCAAGCTTGAAAAAAAGCAAAGTCTATAAAGCAAAGTAGTTCAATTATATTGCATTCTTTCGGACCTACGTGGTAGTGGGAACGGTCACATACTTACCCATATTTATTATAAACGAATTCAAGATATGTTGTGTTGAATCTTGAATGTAAAATAATATTTTATTAACATAAGAATATGAACTAAATCTAGTTACTATATAAATCTTGACCGCGTGGAATGGTGGCAAGAATGCTAGCAGCATTTCCCCGTTGAGTCGCAATTCCGATCCTCTAGGCACAAAACGAACCCGCCCTCCTGTCACCAGTGGAAGCAATGAGGCGAGGTGTTATACTTTTGATGAAGCTTTTTGCACCACTACTCCAAGGGCACAACAAATATCAATAAAATACGTTTCGACAGTGAATGGAACAAAAAGTAATTTGATACAATACACGAATATTTAGTTGAATGTTTGTGTATCTGTTTGTGTGTTTCATGTCTTCTACGTCGCTTGACTATTATTTATTAACCGCGTGTATCCTAACCGATTATTACGGTGCCTAATTTTTGTTTACGTTTCACCTCGTGTGAAGCGGTTAAGGAAATCAACGTGTGTCCGTCCACCAACGGGAATTTGAGCAGCGCGGTGAATAATCTCCAAACCTTTCAGGAAGTTCATGGACGTTACGAATCGGGCATATTTGACTTTGAGGTACTCCAACCGGCGAATTTTATTTGATGTTTCCAGTCCTCACTGGTTCACATAATGTTGTCTTATATTTTCGCGATTACAAATTGAAATAAAACTAGCTATAACGGATTTGAAATTCGTGGTCACGGGTAGACTGACGCTGATAGACGAACGCTGTAAAGTGCTCGAAACGTCGGGATGTTAAAAATAATTAATATACGCGATTCAAATTTCGAATTTGGTCCATGAATCTCCAAGCCTTCTCCTTAAACTTCAGTGGCTATTAGTATACCGTTGGCTGTTAGTATAGAAATTGACGTACTGTTGTTACACATTGCCGTCTTTAGTTAAGGTACGGGGCACCCCTAAAGAACAACATACAACAAAAACAATTTGATTGCTATTACTATTATATTTCGTAGTACATGAGTATGTTCTGTCCCAAAATTGTCTATGATAATACTGTTAGGGGTACATCTATTGGTCTACTAGAACTAATAAAAATCCATTGAGGCGTGGACCGTAACTCAAAGTTGAAGGCGTTGAATCCCAAAGAACGTAATTCCCCTCCCCCAGGGCCCTAAGAAGTTATCTGAAAATTTACATTGTGTAAAAAGAGATACTAATATTATATCAACCAGAGATATTTATTCTCGCTGCAGATACTCCTAATAAAATTTAAGAATGGATTCGACTAAAATAGGTTATTGTTAGCTTGTAATTAAATAGCTTTATTAAGTATATAGCAGAATTAATTTATTTAAATATAATTTTTATGATATGACAGTTTCGCTAGTTTAAAAGTGATTAATGTTAACTATGTCCAAAATATAGCCCAAAAACTACTGTTAAAAGCATCCTCATAAATAAAAAATATATATTACATCAAAAAAGCATAAGTCTTTACAAATTTATATAAAATTAAAACATAATAACTAAACTTTTTTTCTATTTAAATATTTACTAGCTTTGAAAATTAAAAATGTGCATTTAATTACATAGATTAAGTACATAATTTTCACGTCGATCTACTCATAATGAATTCTTTATTCGAGAAAGTTTACTTTACAAGAATTTGCTATCTAATATTTCACTATCTACGTACTGGTACTGAAAGATACTTGTATTTATATTACTTTAAAAGTAAATTTTATTTTGGTAAACTAACTTTTATAATATAATAATTTAACAGAATTTGGTATCATGGCAACCGCCCATAGAAAATTAGGAGATTTCGAAAAATACAGTTTAAAATATACAGACTATCCTACTATGATAAACAACTTAGCGAGAATATTAAGATATTCATCAATAAAGATAGACAGCAGAGATCATGAACGTAAGTTATTTATTAATCAAGTTACAAATCACAACTAGTATATAACTACGACACAAATTAGATATGGCATCGGAAAATGCAATGATATGAAAATAAAACCGATCACTGCCGATTTACACAACCAATAGAAATAGCTCCCTATCGTGCCATTCGACGCTATTCGTCGCTATAGATTCTCGCGTCAGAGAAAGCAAGTGCATGTAAATCGACGTGTCAAATTGAATAGTATATGTCACATGATATTACAAGTTATTACGTTTGTGCAAAGATCATATTCGCATGAGAAACTAAATATTACTATTTTGGGACAGCGTACTCAATTCGGATGTGATCGGTTTTGCGAATTTTGCCGATGCTACATCTAAGTTGTGTCGTACTATATATACAAATCAACACCGTCTAGGGATATTTTGTATAAAATTCTTAAACTCCAAAAATCATAGCCAGTTTTAAAATCTTTTGATGAAAGACTATTTCCTAAACCTTCTTGGACGATTCTAAATTTGAATTTGAAAAAAATAGATGATGATAGAGATGCTTGTGTCAATAATTTAGCCTCATAGACTAAAAATGGGCAAAGAATTCACGCTCATGCACGATAGCGCCCACACAGCGGGAGTGGTGACGAGATGGTTGTAGGAACAAGACGTATCAGTCTTAAGCTGTCCCGCTCAATCACCTGATCTAAACCCCATAGAGCACGCTTGGAACATACTCCAAAGAAGGGCTTTGAAGAATTTCCCTGCAAATATTGCGACGGATGAGCCACTTATTTGCATCTTAGTCGGACCTGGGACAATATACCGCAGTAAGACTTGGATAACTTAATCAAAAGTATGAAAAATTGTCACAGGGCCGTTATAAATGTCCTGGGTAGTTTTACAGACTACTGACTTTTCATATGACTGTTAAAAACAATAACTTTTCTACTTTTTTCACATTTTCTTGAGACAAACATTAATTGTTAGTTTTACCATTATTTTACGTTTTTTCTTTATTTAAGGATAAAATTGTTTACGCAAAATAATAAGGTTTATTTTTTATTCTGGAGTATAGTCAGCAAATGGGCTTTATAAAAATATGAACATGTTGCATGTTATCTTTAGTAAATTTTGAAATAATTGAGTAAATTCAAAATATCCCTAGACGGTGTTGATGTGTGTATATAGGATAACTAGTATACACGGCCCGAGGCTACGCTCGTTTTAAGGTGTTGGTTGTATGTTGTTGTGCTGGGCAAACAAGTAACCTATATCATTTCTTGGAGTTCAAATTTACTTCATACCAAATTTCATCAAATTCGGTTCAGCGTTTTGGTCATGAAAGAGCAACAGACAGACAGAGTTACTTTCACAGTTATAATATTACAACATTAAAAAATATAGATATAAATGTATATAATTTTAAATGAAATGAACTTGCTTTCTAATTTTTTTGTAGATAGGTTTTTTCTCAACTTTAACATAATACAAAAACTATTTTTACAGCCATTTCTTGGATAACTGAAGTCCTAAACGTCATAGGGGCAGCCTGCTACTTCTATGTGTATATATTTTCTGCGGTCTGGTTTGTGTTCGTAAGGTTCCCTCAAACAGGAGATTACATTGCCGCTTCAGTTGAGTTCTCGCTCGCTGTTTGCAGTGGAACGTCGATCTTAAAGTTTATTTATTTGAAATTGGACTGGTAAGTTTGAAGATTTTCATACATATTTGAGTCGAATGGTCCATGGATTATCTCAGGAAAAATTAAGAACTACCTTGTTGACTATTCTTAGTAGTGTTTAATTTGACCATCAATAAGAAAGTCTAATGCTTCTTCATTGAATAATGTAATTTGAATTTGAGTTTTATCAGAATTAGTTAATACAAAGCTATTAATCTTGACCATGTACCATTAAATGGAGCATTGTTTGTCTTCTTAACTGTTAAAAATTAAAACGTAAAATGCTAAATATAATCAACTTAGACTGAATAGATTTAGTCAGATTGCATGTTCCTAATATCAGGGTATAAAATTAACGTCTACTAAAAACATAAAATATTTTAAAAACATGGAAGTACAAGCAAGATATATGCAACAGAAGATAATTACTTCAGGATATGACTAAAGACAGAGATTTTTGCCAAAAAAATCTTTAGAAATCAAACCCAGCACCCAAAGGATGAACTTGTAAAAATAGATCATTTGACACATGCACAGGCACTTGCATGCACATGCAATGCTGACTCATATAATTTTGATGACATACATAATTAAATAATGATATTTAAATATTTTAATCTTAATATAATAGCGTTGTTCTTCCTTTTAGCAACATTTTATTTCCAAACATAAAATATTGCAACTGTGCTTTGATAACAGATTCTATTATGAGTATCTAATGTTAAGTTATTATTTGTAGCAAGGCAGTCACGAATTTGATTGATGAATATCTGAAATGCGATGCCCGCGTTGACCCCAACTCTCGTTTTGCTGAAAATCTTAAAAAGAAACTGAGAATTGTTAAGAAGAGAGCCATACTGACATGGAGCGCTCTGGCGCTCAACGGAGTCGTTTACATCACGACTCCTTTTTTAAAGCCAGGGCGTCATTTGACTGAGGACTTATACGTTACTTATGGTATAACTTACGTACTTTCCGATTCATATTATGTACAAAAAGTAATACATTGCTATTTAGTTAAGCATAATGCACCGAAATTCTTGCTTTCTGTCCTTAGTAAACTACAAAAAATCTCTTCTTTAAATTTGATTTCTTTTTAGGTTTGGAGCCAATGTTTGAAACACCTAATTTCGAAATAGCAACACTCCTTATGACGCTCGCTGTTATATTCGGTGTTTTGACGCTTGCAAACTACAGACTTCTAATATGTGTGACTATTGGCTACATCGAAGCCCAAATGCTAGCATTGAGTGAGGATTTAATCAAATTATGGGACGACAGTGAAAAATTCTACGAAGAATTCAGTGAGAAAGAGCTAGATATTATCAAAACTGTCTCACCTTATGACATAAAAAATGTATATATTAAACATCGTCTGAGAGAGATTATCAAATTTCATATTGTTGGCATAACTCTTCAACACATTGTCGAGGCCAAGTTTCGTTTCATATATGTGATAGAATTTCTCTTCGTTATGATTGGTATCGTGACTGAACTTCTCGGTGGTTTGGAGAACACTTACTTTGAACTGCCGTACAGCTTGAACCAAGTATTCATGGACTGTTTGATAGGACAGAGACTGATAGATGCAAGTATTGTCTTCGAAAATGCTGTATATAGCTGTCAATGGGAAAATTACAACGCTGCTAATCAGAGAACTGTTCTTCTGATCTTGCAAAATTCTCAGAAGACTTTGATGCTATCAGCCGGAGGTTTGTCGGCCCTGAGTTTCGTATGCCTGATGTCCGTTATCAGATGCACTTATTCAGCATACACAGCTCTTCATTCTACTGTGAACTAAAATATTTTATAAAGTGTTTGGAATGTGTCATATTCCGTGTTAATTATATTATTTTCAATTCGTTACGAATTTTTTAGTGATATAGTTTTTGATGGTTATTTGAAAATGAGAAAATACAAATAAAACGTAATTATAAACTTAATGTGTATTCTTTTGTAAATCATTTTTTAAGTTGAATTCATTTACAACAACAACAACAGCCTGTAAATTCCCACTGCTGGGCTAAAGGCCTCCTCTCCCTTTGCGGAGAAGGTGTGGAACGTATTCCACCACACCGTTCCAATGCGGGTTGGTGGAATGCACATGTGGCAGAATTTCGATGAAATTAGACACATGCAGGTTTCCTCACGATGTTTTCCTTCACCGCTGAGCACAAGATGAATAAAAAAGACAAATTAAGCACATGAATCAGCGGTACTTGCCTGGGTTTGAACCCGCAATCATCGGTTAAGATGCACGCGTTCTAATCACTGGGCCATCTCGACTCGATTCATTTAATTAGGGCACAATTTACTTAAAAATAAAATTTTTAACTCAACAGTATACCGTAACTCATTCGAGTTTCTTTAAAATGGTTAATTTCAAATAAGCAATTATTTAAGGTCAAAATAAGGTAGGTGACACACAAGATATTTTAATAAATAGTTGGCTTATGGGGTACATGAAATTAGTAAAGTTATATTGTATTTAATATTTGCAATAGCATCACTTACATCATCCTGCTATCACACAATAGTTTGATAATAGAGCAATAAGTCCTCGGCCTAAAAAATATAAGACATGTTTATGTAAGTGGAAAGGAGAATAATAAATAGAGAGAAAATAAGAGGAGATAAAATGCCACCTTGCGCTAGGTCAGTAGGATGAGCTTGCTTGCGATCGCAAAAATACGAGGACAACCATTCCAGAACAAATGGCGAAAACTTGATTTGCTCATCTCCTTAGCATGACAATATCATAATCAACTAAGTTACAAGCGTTACAGAAGTCAATTAAGACTAACTAAAATATAATACCTGACGACTAAAGTCTTAAAACACTAGAGAAACAGCAATCAACAATTAATAATAATAGTTTAAATTAGAAGATTTATACCTATTTATTACACTATATATATTATTAATCGTTTAATAAAGTAAACACTTGCCAGAAATAATAACCTAAAAAAACGATATTTTCCAAAGAACAAAATTAAACAGCAATGTCTAAATGTAGAACCACACCGTCCACGTCCGTTCTCTACAAGACTACAATGTTTGAGGATCTCTGACATAGAAAAACCTAATATATATTTAATAATTATTCGTAATTAAATTAAAATTACAACACATTAATAATTTAATTTTAAACAGATTATTTTTCAACTGTTTTCTTGGTTTATAAAATAAGATAAGATTTTGCATAATGTCAGGTCTGGCAGCCCTGCATCTGGATATTGTTTACTACTAATGTCAGAGAGGAAATAAACATATTTGTATTTCAATTTTACTGTAAATTTACATTATTAACATGAATATAAAGAGAAACAAACACTTTTTCGATTTGTATTGGGAAGATATACTAGTGTCAAGGATCATGCCATTCTTAACAATTAGAGAGTGCTTTAATTTTCGCTGCGTATCTAGAACTTGCCTCCAAATAACTGATATGTATTTTGCGAAGTTAAAATCCTTAAAATTGATGAATAAAGGATTTTCGCCACACACATTTGAGGTGAGTATCGCTAAAACTTATCATGGTATTGTGCAAGCCTATCTGAATTTATACTATCCGCTTATCAGATATTCTTCTGCCAACAGCAATAAGGTGTATTGTTGTAAGCCAGTATATACAGGCACAAGACAGTTGCATAGTTCCCAGGGTTTGAATCACATTGGCGATGTAAGGAATGATTAATATTTCTTACAACGCCAATTTATATTGGTGAACACATACCATCAAATGGCCTATCTATCCACCTATAATTTATTTAAACAATAATAATTTATGAGTGTTATTTTGTATTTCATATTTATCTATGATTGTTGCAGGTATTTGCATTGACATGCAAAAGGCTAGAACTTTTAAATTTGAGCAGATGTGTATCTATTACTGACACAGACCTGATTCCTATGCTCCGACGCAATCCAGAACTCATCAATTTGAATTTGAGCCAATGTAAAAACTTGACTGCCAAATGTCTGCAACCAGCTATATTGTATTGCAATAATTTAAGAGTTCTCAAACTGTCCAAATGTTCCTGGCTGACGACCGGTGCTATGGAAGCACTTGCCCTTCATCAAAATCAATTAGAGGATGTAGATTTGGCTTTCTGCGTCTCAATTTCAGAAAGCTGTATACTTGTGTTCATTAAAAAATTTAGACAATTGAAAACTTTGAATTTGGAAGGCAATGTACAGGTTACTGATAAATGCTTGTACACAATGTCCAAGTATAGTACCTCTTTGAAGCTTCTTAATTTAGGAGGTTGCTGTGAAATTTCAGATAAGGGTATCATGTAAGTTTAGAAATCTAAAATATTAACATTAATATAAAACTTTTTATAAATACATAGATTCATATTTTTCTTTTTATTGTATTAGTAATGCACAAATATTATGTATATATTTTTTTTAGGGCCCTCGCCTTGCACTGCCATAATCTAGAGGGTCTGCTTATAAGAGGATGTACAAAGGTAACAGAAAATAGTCTACGTCTAATGAGAAATAGAGTACACTTAGACAGGAGGCCTGCAGAAATTCCCCCCGTACCTTTAAATGTGCAGATTTGACGGTTGTGTGGATTATTTATGTGTATATAAGTTTAATTTATATTTTCTATAAGTTGAATATTTTATGAATAATTCTTAAACACATTTATATTTTTGAAGTAAAACCACATGATAAGATAATTATCTAGAATAATTATAAAGAATTTCATTGAAATCAGTGATTGTGCCTAATATTTTTTGAGCAAGCCAACTTTATACTTTCTGATTTGATTGCAAATAAATGAGCAAAAATTTGTAATTACAGTAAATGAAAAATAAAGTCACATTTTATTTTTTATTTTGTTCTATTCAATGTCATAATTACTAACATTTTTTTTTTTTTTTAATTCTATCATTGTCAAAAGTTGTCATAAATAAATAAATAAATTATATCACAATGGTTTGAAAGTAGAGCAACAAGTCTTCGGGATAAAAAATATAAGATCTGTTGATGTAAATGACCTTACCACTTACATCAATAATAAATAGAGAGAAAATAAGAGGAGATAAAATGCCACCTTACGCTAGGCCAGTATGTACAGCTTGCTTGCGATCGATCGATAAAGTTGAAAACTCAAAATAAAAATTAGTATAAGTACAATCATTGTATGTCTGTATTTAAAAAACGATTTTTTTTCTGTAGTTTTCTTTTGTTTGTAAATATTTATTGACAAAATATTATTGTCAACTATAAATATGAAATCATATAAATAGAGACTTATTTACTTGTGCAATAAATAAACAATAAACAAATTAAAAATATAAGAATAAATAAGGTAATATTCTAGTCAAATACTTTTATGAGTAATATATAATTACTTAATGTTGCTGTGTACCCAATTTAGAAACAACCCTATGTGAATGTTCATTATTGTTTAAATTAACTATTAAGATTGCATTTTGCGGCTTTACTATTGAACTGTTTATATTTTACATTCAGAAATGTATTTTATAATTTAATAAATGAATTTTCTTTTATTTTCTTTTTGTTCCTTATAATATAATATGAGATGATCTGGATGATAATAATAGTCGCTCACTTTTCATAATGTCAATATAAATAATGTATTGAACACCTTTAAAAATATGATTTCTAACAAAAAGTCTATATATAGCTCTAGTTAAAAGGGCTTCCTAAATGAAGCTTTTAGTTTCATAGCACTCAATAATGAAATATAGAACGAAAGATTTTATATCTACAAATCGTAAATTACAAATTATATTAGGGAAATATGCGCATTTATGGTTTACCTTTTTGTTTTTTTTATCATTTATTTTATTGTTATTTGTTATTATTGTGTGTAGAATTAGTGTTATTTATTTTAGTTAAAAGTGGAGCAGTAGGTAATTTACTGTAATTATATTTTATTTTATTTGTGAGATCGTACTTGTTTTATTATAATGAAACTTCATTCAAGCTAGTATTAACACCAGATAAAAGTCTGAAATTTAAGCGAATGAGTTAAATTTATTACAGGCATCTCGTGTATCTATGGGCGGCGGTGACCAATTAGCTGGAACAATTGTCGGAAATTAAATAAATAATATAGGACAACAAATTTTAAAACTAAAGGACAAATCAAAGACAATGCAAATTTTTTCACAAAATTATATTTTGTGTGATAACACCTGCTACAAGTCTTAATGTTATATATTTACAATATTTTATATACTACACATTAGTAACAAATAACATTTATAACCTTACAGGAGCAGATCTTAAAAAATAATTTACTGATCCAACGAGTACGGGGGGCGCCCGCGCTTGCTTCGTAACGTAAACCTATGTTCAAAGACAGATTCTAAACTCAACTAACTTAATATAACTTGCAAGATAAGTGTTAATAACATTTGGCAATAAATTAACGAGGATAACACGAAAATAATCCTTAAGTGCGAAGCGTATAAAAAGAAATTATAGTTTAATTTAATCTAAAATAAAAAAAAATTAACCATCATTTAGGCCTGTCTATGCAATGAGCCCAGAGGGATCAATCTATTTGTATCCTTTTAATACTATCACATTGATAAAATTAAAAATCGTTATTTTTTTAATACAGTAATACTAATGTTACGATTCTATGTATACAGCCTTGTGTTAAGTAGAAGCAGTACATTTACAATATCTTACATGAAAATTAAGCATAAGGGACGAGAAAGAGGCACTTCTGAGAAGAGAAAAAATTATCAAAATCATAATTACATACAAACTGTACAGACTTCAACATTAAAGAAATGATAATATTACATGATATACATACAAAATATAAGTTTTCACATGAGTTTTAGATCCAAAATACAATTTATTGTGTTGGAAACGATTGCACGTTAATTCTGACATACTTAAATAGTTGTTTCTTTGGGAAATTAAGAATTAATATTAATAATTTATCATGTTATCAACAGGCGCCTTCTACATCGATGACAATCGAGAGATTATCACAGTATTAGTGCTGATTAACCCGAGCTTAACAATACTTGATTGCTGGACGATATAAAAACATGCAATTTTAAAAAATCCTACTCTTATTGCACTATTTTATTATGCTACATTTCCCTGACATAGTTTTCATATTATACAACAGTTTCTAAATACATTTTATCAGCAATTTTGTACTTTATTCAGCTTCAATACCGGGCACTATGTATTCTCAAGGATACAACATTTACAATCATATACAAAATAATAAAGCTGCCATTACTTCACTGTTACAACAGAAGGGTGAGGGTCCACTAGTGCGGAGGATAAGGCAACTGAAGTGGTGTTAATCGTTAATTACATTAATACATAAACGTTATATACAAACAAGGTCTTAAAAGCGTTATGTTTTTATTTGTACTATGCCTTATAGATAATTATCATACAATCCGATTTTTGGTCAGGGTTTCTTTTAAAAAATTATGTCCATAAAAGGCAATTTGTAAACTGATAGAAACACCAAAATATAAGTTTGCCGAGTGAGTTCAGTCCTATCGGTAGTCACCGTCCAATTATCCATCACTCACTAAACACTATCACTGTTTCCGGCACTGGGTTTTTGGTCGAGGCTACCGACGCATAGTAGAGTTTAATGTTTGCATCGCCAGAGGTGGTGGAGGGTTAATGTAACCTGCATAAGCATAAACATTTGGTTGCTGAGCTCTGGGGTCTGGTCCAGGGTACTGAACACCAGGTTGCACATTCATCATTTGGACGGGGAGGTTGTTAAACTGCTGCTGAGGTGGAACCCGGTAACCATTTAGTCCGTATTGGCTTATGATGTGAGTATTTAGATTCGGCGACATTCTCGACCCAGGGCCCATCTGGACGTGCTGCATTGGACTTAGATTACCTGGAAATATTGTTTTGATGAAATATTTAAAACATAGTTCGACGTAAAATATGGAGTATTTAAAATATATTATTGCTATTGCTAAAGGCAGTATTAAGTTGAATTTAAAAATGAAATGAGTTACTGACTGGTAGCATTACGCGTGTTCCTTGGCGACTCAAGCTGGTTGTGAGCGGGCGCGTAGTACTTAGGCGCGTGGTAGTGGCTGGCCGGCGGCGTACCCGCCTGCTGTCCGTACTGGAACACGTTGTACTATTACGATGTAATTATTTCTGTCATTATTCATTCAATACAAAAATAAAATATTTTGAAAGGGTGGGTTTTAAAAAATATATATGGTCTTTTATAATACAACACAAAAATATAATCAGAACTTAGAGAGATTTATGGCTAATTATATATCCCTTCCAGACAACCCAAACTGAGATAAGTAAATTAAGATTTTACTACTGTCATTATAATGGTACAAATTTAAAGAGGCTTTTGCTTCAAAAGAATAGAATGTCTTAACTACGCATTCATATAGCGCGGTATGTAGTTAAAACAGATGTGTTTAGAACAGAGTATATATACAACTATGCGACTTAAAGAATAGTACCTGTGGTGGAGCCGGCGGCGTGTGTGGAGGATGCTGCGGTGCGTCGGCCATCTGCTGCAGCTTAGCCAACGAGCAAGAAGGTGCCCACCCGCCATGGTACTGCTGCTGCTGCTGGAACGACAAATAGCCACCCTGGTAGCCGGCTCCGCCACTTCCGCTTGTACTGCCTTGCATTACTCCGCCGCCTGAAAGCAATGTAAACAATTTGAAATTAATTCAATTAATACAATGAACTAAATAAAGTTATATAAATAATGTTCTAATTAACTTTCACCAGTTAAATCAATCTTAAACACAAGGCAGATGAAGAGTTAATATAGTATATGCAGGGCCGTATTTAGGGGAGGGCAACCGGGGCAACTGCCCTGGGGCCTCCATATGAGAGGGGCCCTCCACATGAGAGGGGGCCATAGTTTTCAGCAAGTTAACAAATACTGAGATATAGTCAAATTATAATAATGTCACCATTTAATATTTTAAAAGTTACCGATACAAATACGAAACAATTCATAGCTTACTGATTGAAATAAAAAAAACTAATTAATTCATAATAATATAATTATTAGGGTGTTCACGCTTCTGTTTGTCTAGGGCCCTCACTGCTTTGTGGCCCCGGGGCCTCCACACCTTTAAATCCGACTCTGAGTATATAGTGTGTTTTCGCTAGCCCGATTCGCAGTACTCCTAGTACTGCTACTACTTAGACTTGTAAACAATATATAAGCCAGAGAGTATTTAGTGCAGAGGGCAGGGTACGCACCGTGCGGCGCGGGGTGCGGCGGCGTGGCGCGGTGGCGCGCGGGCGGCGTGGCGGCGCCGCGCACGGCCTTGTTGTCGCCCGCGCTCGAGCTGCTCGCCGTGTTGTTCCTGGCGTAGAAAACATTTCAGTGTTACATGACGATTCGAAAGACGTGTCATGGCAGTCGATTATACTAAACTCAGTTAACTAAGAGTGACTCACCTATTCCTGTTATTTATTTTCTGCTGCTTCGTCGGTTGATTCGGCTGACTCATGATGGAGGGTATGTGTATGGACGAATGTGGGTACTGCGGACTGGGCGCGGGATGCATGTGCATCATGGAGCACGGCGACGCCAGATCGGACCCGATGCTCGTGGGTGACTCGAGACCCAACTGGCTGACGTCCAACTCGCACACCGGATATTGCACTGAATGTACCGAGTTACTCGTGGAATCCGGTGTGTAAACCCCCATCGATTGCAAAGCGGGACTGACGGCTTCGCACATTTCCTCCTTATTCGTATCCTTTGGAGATTCGTCCTTTTTGGAATGCTGCCGTGACTTCTTCTCTATCTCAACCTTTTCCTGTCCACACGGACCATTCTGGTTGAACGGAGTCTTGCACCCGGGAGACGTCAACACCTGTGGACTCTGCTGCCGGAACTCGGCGCAGCTCGTGACCACATCTTGCTGTTTGTTAACCTGACGCTGCATCATTTGCTTCATTTGAGCCTCTGTCGTATTGTGAGACTGTGATTTTTTATTCTCGCATTGCGTTTGACACGCTGTTGTTGTCTTTGATTGTTTCGCAGGTTTGCATTCGTTTTTCTGGGTGCAATCTGAGGCTTTCGAAGTTGGCGCTTTAGTTTCTTTAAAATGAGGTAGACCTGTCGTAGCATATATCCCACTCGAAAGAGCTCCGTAAGCGATGTTATGTAAATCTTTTTGATCATATTTCGGATGCAACTTCTGTGGCGATTTTTGCATCTGATCTAAATGCGGTAAATTGAAACCTTGAAATTTATCCAGGTAGTTCTTTTCGTTATTTTTCATGTCCAAAAACCTGTTATGATCCCACGTTCTAGTGGGATCCCATGGCGGCCATTGTGACATAGGATACTGTGCGGGCGTTGTGTGATAGTTGGGGATTTGATTCATTCCATAGTCGGCTTTCGGAACAAGCTCATTATCATACTTAAATTTGGGCATCATTTTATTTATATCGTTCTGTTCAGCTGCCTTTAAGTTGAGTTGAGTTGAGCAACTTTTATCATGTTTAATCGACGCATTCTTTGATTCACACTTTGATGCATTAGACTTTTCTTTCTTAAAAAAATCTTGTTTCTTTGGTGCCTCGCTAGCTTTCGTCTCTAATTTACTAGTCACAGAGACCGTATTTATTACATTTATAGGAACAGATGTTTCAGGTTTTCTTACATTTGTATTTTGTTCTGGAAAAAACAACTTTGGTTCCGGCGTGCTTCTTGGTGTTTCGTTTTTTGTTGATTTTTTCTCAGTCTTTTCCAGTTTGCTATGAGCTGAATTCACTCTTACATCCCGTAGTTTGCTCTTTTCTCTGGGTTTCTGATTATGATCGTTTTTATCTTGAGTATTTGTTTGAACTATACTCATTGAACCGCTCAGGGTGTTGTGCAAGGCATTACTGGTGAAACTAGGATCTAATTCAGTTCTTTCCATGCCTAAATTAACAGCTGCATTAGCACTTTGGCACCTCGGTAAAAAACTAATATCAGTAACATTGGGCACTTTTGGTATCACTGGATTTACGACAGGCGACGTTATGGGATGGGGCACTTCTAATTTCGTAGTACTCTTGCTTATCACTGGTGAAGGTTCAGACATGCTGTTAATAGATCTACTAGAGTCACTAGTTTTGATAAGCACTTTGTCAGTTTGAACTGCTTGTGATTCCTTACTCACACTAGTTCTGTGGTTCAAGTAGGGATGCTGAAGCTGTAAAGAGTTAATCGGTTGGATTGTCATCGAATTACTGACGGAATTGTGGTAATTAGGAATAGTGTTCTCTATTATACTTCGCGAAACAACTATTTCATCTTTTCTAGTATGCATCATGTCATTTCTGAATGGCATTTCACTTTCTTTACTTGCAATGGGCATCTGTAGTTTTCTAGTATCTATTTCATTGTAAGAATCGATTTTAGGTGGATCTGGTTTTTTCAGGCTGTTAGAGAGATCTCTATGAGGATCTAAATTCTGTATAATGGTTTCGATTTTAGTAGGCGACTTCTTCTCGGGAACTTTAGTTTCTTCAACAGTTTGATGTTGGATTACGGTCTCCTTCCTCATCTCACATTTTTTTAGTTCACACGACATCTCAATGTTTACTTTCTCAGTTAATTTCTTCTGTTTAGGTGACTCACTTATTACTGTCTTGTCAACTTTCTTAGGAGACACACCGGTATGTGGCGAAATAGCATTATCCGATTCTCCTTCAACGACTATAGTCTCGATTGGATGTAAGCGCGGTACAATAAGATCAACAGGCGGTCGAGCCTCACTTGAACCTTTAGCATCTAAAACAATATGAGCATTTTCAGTTGAAACAACTGGCAATACTTTCGATGGACTTTCTTTTTCCGGGAGATCTTTAGGCTTGTATTCATTATTTTGTGTTGGAATGAAGTCGTTAGGTTTAGGTGATGGTAAGGGACAGCTTTGGCTGTTGTTATCATCAGATTCTGATATCACGATAGTATCCTTATCATCAAGTTGCGCTTTAGTGGGAGACTTTAGTTCACCATTCCTTGTTTCTGGTATTTTTTCATTTTCAGTATTGTCTTTAATACTTTTAGCTTCTACAGTGTCATCAGACGTTACACCTACGGTTGGTCCATTTTCGACGACAGCACTATCTTCCTCAGTTTTATCTTTATTAGTTTCATTTATAACTTGATCTTTTTCTGCTAATGATTTTGGTGAATCCATATGAATACTATCAAGTTCCATGTCGCTAGTGTGATGGTCTGTACTGTTCTCTTCTACAGGGCGAGGAGTCGCCGGCTTGCTGGGCACACTAGTTCTGTCTTCTCCCTCTTCGACATCCATCTCATCATCAGCCTCCCCTGAAGAATCTTCTGAACTTTCACCAGTATTTTTACTGGTCGCATCTGGTTTACTTTCACTTTGATTCTTTGCTGCATGGTTTTGAACTTTGGAAGGTATGTTATTTACTGGCTCTTCAATAGAATCATCAGTTTTATAGTCATTTTGGTCTTGTTTATTATTATCAACTTTTGCTTTCTTGGCAACTGGTGTGCCACTGATCTTTGGAGAAGGTTTACTACCTTTCTGACGCTTGCGACCCTTCCAACGACCTTGTCTCTTCGTCTTTGCTTTTATTACGCTAGCAGGTACATCAGTACTTTCATTAAGAACATCATTGCTCTCTTGACTTTCCTGACTATCTGAAACGTAAGCAGGCTCTTTGAGGGTTTTCCTCCTGTTTCTTGGTAGAGATTCTTCAGTAATTTCATCTTGAATAGCTTTTGATCTACTTGCTATACTTTTACTTCTCTGTCTTCTTGGAGTTGCCTCCAGCTCCTTCTTTTCCTCTTCCACAGTTTCTGACATTTTTCTGCTAGATTCGCGTTTTCTCTTACGATTGCCATCGCCAAGTGTAGGTGTAGTTTGATAAGTAGTTTCACTATATTTAAGTGGTCGAGTCCGTCTTCTTCCGGATGAAGTAACTTCAACTGGCTCAGCAGCATCCTTATCATGTTTAGACTTCATTTCCGGTTTTGATGCCGAAATTTCTGGTTCAGTTTCTGTGTTTTCACTCTCTGTTTTCATTTCAGTATCGTCGTTTTCAGTGTCTTGGTCCCCAGATCCTTCTTCGGGCGATCTGAATGGATTAATCGTCGGCGCCAAAAGCGGTGTCCACCTAAGACATTCCGGGTCGATTTCGAGACGTGGCCTACTGTTCAATTTTTTCATATGATTCTCCACCCGATTCCAATCTACACATATTCCCAGTTTAACAGATTCATTGTTTGGAACGTATCTCATGAAGCCGAGAAGTTGAAATGTAACAGCAACATCATTCATGTGCATTCCTGTCGTCAATGCTATGTCTTCGAATGTAAATGGACGATCTTTGTGATCATGAAGAAACTCCAAAATTACAGATTTCCAGTATGCATGATATGAAACTCTTCCCAGATCTGAAAGTGGTTTTTCTGGTGTGCCTGGCTGCCCTTCCTCCTTCGATAACAAGTAACCTAAAAAAAAAAAAAAATTAGTTATCATCTTAAAATAGTGCTAAAAATATATATTTCATTTGATATAAAAATATATAAAAAATAATTCCACCACTCACTAAAATGGATGAGAAATCTCCCATATCCCTGTCTTTGATACTGAGGCATCGTCATTATACAGGACACATTGTATTTCTGCTGACAATGCTTTTCTTTCGAGAAATAGCCAACCAAATGACATCCTTTGCTGTCATTTTTCGTTAGTACATAAAATAAAAACGGCTCTACATCATAATAAAGTGTTTTGTGGTCTAAAAATAGCTTTGCGAGTAGACAGAGATTCTGACAGTATATCTTATTAGCATTCCCATCGACTTCAAAGACGGAAATGTCCCCGCATCGGTATATTTCCGTGGCGGGCGGGTGTCGCCACAGGCACTTGTCTAAATGCCGCATCAAAACAGCTCGACTTTTCGCATACTTCAGACAAAACTCGCAGAGGAATAACTTTGGCAACCTGGAAGATGAAGGAAAAAAATCATAAATAATGTTCTTATAAATTGGTAGTAAATTATAACATTTAATAGAAAAACAAATACCTGGCATATTCCTGGGGGAAAGGACTCGAATACCACGTCTCGATCTCCCACTGCCCGAACTCAATGGCGGAGGGACACCTGGGCGGAGGCGGGCCGCCCGCCGCGCCCGGGCCCGGCGTCGCCGCCGCCTCGCCCTCCGCACCCGACGACGCGCGCGCCTGCGAGAACAACTCCGCGTCCGCCTCCGTCACCCCGGGCGGCAGTCTCTTACCCTCTGCGGAAGACAACACTACACTGATCGCTATGTCCAAACGCTCACACGGCCGAAGATACACTAGCTCGGGCAGGAAGACTGTTAAAATGAAACCGAAGAGTTAAGCCAAATGGGTGACAAATATAAAACAAGGCATTATTAAATAATTAGTTACCACAATGTTGCAAAGGAAACATTCGAACCACATTGATATAAAGCAGCAAAAATAAAAACCAAAACAAAAGGAACAAGGAGATGGGCGCACACCAAGCGAGCTAATCGATTCTATATTCGCTTCGACGGCGAGAAGCGCGAGCGAAAGTGCACGTGTGGATACTGCCGACACCCGAGTAACGAAAGTTCCGTCAGCGCCCGGCGGCCGAACGGAGAAGCGAAGCCGATTGCACTCACCGAGTCCGAACAGAGAATTCGATAGATTGGAAAAGCGAGCGCGAGAGAGACAGCGGAGCGCCGGCCATCAATCAGAGCGAGCGACGGTCAGATCCACCACGACACTTTCACCGCGCCTCCCGAACCCATCTTACCCGTCTGATTGGTGGCCGGGCCGAGCGCGCGCGACAGCTTGTGCGCCTGCGCCTCCTCCGCCGAGCCCCCGCCGCGCTTGCCCTCCGCCGCGCGCACCACCAGCGCCGACGCGCTCAACCGCAGCCCTACCCCGTCCGCGCTCTCTCGCGCCGCCGACGCGCTCGCTCGCGACAGCGCCGCCTGGTACCGCTTGAACGTGCTCCGCGTCTCTTTCAACACCTGCCGCCCCTCGCTCTCGCTCTCGCGCTCGCGCTCGCGCCCCGCGGGCCGGTGCCGCGACTGCGAGCGGGACGCCGTTCGCACCGAATAGAATTCCGAGAGCCCGTCGAAGAGCGTCGTGAGTAATCTGTCGCCACATCTGCTCCGCCGCCGGCGCCCGGCTCTCGCGGGGGAAGCCGTCTCGCGCGGTCCCGGCGACTGCTGCGCTGCAGACGTTTGCGGCGGCTCGGGGGTGCAACGATTTTTAGATGTCCGCTTCTCGGGCGTCAGAAGTGACTCGGACGAGCGCCGCAAGTCGGGCGACCGTTTCCTTTCGATGGAAAGCCGGTTTTCAGGAGAAAGATGTCTACTAGGCGATCGTCTTTTATTATATAACCCCAGCTTTTCTAAAGATCGTCGCTTTTCGAGCGCAAGTCGTTGTTCAGGCGAGTGCCGCTTGTTGAGCGAGCCTTTTTTATCATTTAAACCCCGCTTTTCCGGTGATCTACGCTTTTCGTGCGACAGGTGAATCTCAGGCGAAAGCCGCTTTTCGGATGATCTCCGTTTGTCAGGTGACCGAGTTTTCTCGGGTGACCGTCTCGCAGGTTCATCGACAAGGCGTTGTTTCTGCGCTTCGGCAGCGAAACCCCACGTGCCGTCGGGACCTGCGTCGGAAGCGAGACGCTCGAAAATAGTGGGAACGGGACGGGCTCGGAGGGGAGGCGCGGGCGGAGCAGCGCGGGACGGAAGCGCGAGTGGCGGGTCGCTGTCGGAGGACGAGCGGTCCGACTGGTCGGAGCGCTCGGGCCGCTGCCGGCGCTCGAGACGCAGCTCGAGCCGCTGCACGCGCGTGACGCGCACGCCGCCCCACTGCGACCCCTCCCACCCCTCCCACTCGCTCGAGGACTCCCTACACCGGCGCCGTTTCACGAGATTGAAAGCGGAGAATCTGAAAAACTTTTGCTTCTCCTTTGACATTCTCTGTTCGGACGGGAGGCGGGCGTACGGCGAGTCATTACCGTCGGAGGGCTCGTCGTCCGAGTCGATGCGTCGCGCCGGCGTCTTCGGTTTCCGCTTCTTCGGCGTTCCACCCATGGTCGTTCTGAAACGAAACGATTCATCCGTTAGAGTTCGACTCCCCGAGACACCGTATCGCAGGCATGTGTGCGCAGGTGGCAGCTAACCGGGGCGTGTGCGGCTTGTCGGCGCACAGGTCGCAGCGCCAGGGCGGGCGGCGGCAGCGCGCGTGCGCCGTGCGCGCACAGGCGGCGCAGCGCGACGCCCACTCGCCGCTCAGGCCGCACGCGCTGCAGCGCGCGCACTCGCCGCAGCACCAGCGCGCGCTCTGCGGCGGGACGCACGGGTTAGTATGCATCATAAATAAGACTCCACTCTTACTTACTTTGGGCCCCCAGTGAGCGACATGAAATACCCCCAAGTAAGGCTAAATGTCAATTAAATACCCCAATGTTTATATTGTACACCGTCTTTGAGAAGAAATTATGTATTCCTTTGTCTTTACCTTAATATATTGCTGTATTTGCATTAGAAAATATATATTATTAGTCACATAATATTAAGCTATTAACAATATTAAAAAACAAAGCTTAAAATATTATAACTAAAAAATATTTAAATAAACTTAACACTCTAAGACCTATTCCTAACAATCATAGTAATGCATAAAAGATATATAAAATATTAAATATAGTATATTTTATCATTTCCATACTAAATGACTTGTTTTAGCCCTGTAACTCTTTGACACAAGTCTAATAACTTCTATGAGCCTTATTCAAGTCTAAGAAAAAGACCACTATAATAATTTAAAAAATGAATTGACTTGCGATGCAAACAATATAATTACTGCTGAGCAAATTGTCCATAACTGATGTTTATATTGGACAATGTAAACAGGTTTATTAGGTGTTTGAACAATTTATATACCTAACTAATGTCTACTGTTGTTTGTGTGAGTATAAATTATCTTCAAAAGATATAAAGATGATTTTTTTAACAAGAAGCTTTTATGTAATCTCTATATTAAAGTAAATAATTATTTTTATAATATCATGTGGTCACCATCACATTTGCAAGATTTGACCCCAACTCACATTCATTAAAAATCACTGTAATACCTTAAATAAGCTCAAATCTGATAAGTTAGCTAAACTAAGATTGTGTCTTGTTTAGCTTTTTGTTTATGACCCAAAGATCAGTGGGATAGATTACAACTATTATTTGTTAATGACATGTCTTATTTGAGCACATGGCAACACTACTTCTCAATTGCATGAAAAGCAATCTAAAGCAAGCAAAGAAAAGTAATACCCACATATATATAGGGATTCCCTGAAATATTTGATTATTGCTGGAGCTTTGTTTACTTTCACTGATAAGGAGGTATAAGTGACCTTAAATTCAGCTTAGTATATGTTTGTTGAACTTTTCATAGAAACAATTTAGTCAAGCTAATCAAAAAAAGCAATATACATCAATTAAAAATAAAGAGTGTTTCTCTTTACAATAAATAAAAATATTTTTACATATTGTTTAACATTTCTATAATATATAATTTATTTTTGTAGCTAAATAACAAATGCAAACAATAATTTTAAGATTAATATAGTTAATAATAATTAAGATATATATATAATAATTAAGATTATAAATAACAAAATAATAAAATAGGAAGATAAATAATACATCTATTAACAGTTAATTGGTATTGCTTCTTTAACAGCTCTATTGTTATAAATTAATTTTCATTCAATAACTCAACAAAAATAAGGAAAATCATCATTCAAACAACCATTTTCAATGTCATTAATGCAAAATATACAGATATTATGGTTCAAGTCGACGACAGAGAAAGCACATTAGTCAGCAAGAAACTCAGCAGTTACTCTTATTTGTTTAATTTATACATATTTTACCGTAAGCATTTACTACAAGGCAAATTATATTTATATATTTTCTATGCACAATGTATACCACTGAGTTTCTTGCTGATACTTGGAATTTAACAAATGGTACATAAAATGACTATTGCTTTGCTAAAGTGCTTATGAGACACTTTTTGTATGAAATATATTTTTCATATATGAAATCTATGACTTCAAATTGATGATGTCTTTACCTTTAATTTTTTTAATGATATTTTAGGTAATGGGGCACATGATGTCTCTCTAACGTTACTTAACTTACTCTGTAGTTACACTGGTTCACTCATGCTTCAAACCAGAACACAACACTAAGTATTGTTTTGGTGGTAGAATATGTTGTACATATCCAGAAATGCTTTCACAAAATCCAACCACTAAGAAACTTATTATTAGATTATTATGTAAGGATAATTGCTTACCTTTAAAGTTGTCAAATTTATGTATTCAAGTATATTGAGGCAAGTTGGATGTGCATATGACTTGCACTGGAAACAGCAGATGAGTGCCTCATTCACTCCAAGACGGTTTTTGGCATCTGTACCAAGACACTCTGCACACACCGGAACACCTCCTGGGCTTAGTTGCTGAAATTAGAAATACAGATTTTTTTATTATCAAATTATAAAAACTTTGTGTGGTCACTTTCCTTGGTATGACATACAATGAATATTACAAATATTATCTGTTTAGAAACAAATTCAATAATTTAGTATACCAATATTAGCTTTTTGTTGTTCTATTATGTATTTCCATAAGATGTATAAGTGTATTATTATATTTATTTACACAATTACCACACAAATTCACCAGGCAATTATTTAACAAAAACATGTTTTATATTTAAAAACTAAAAATTCAACTTACATACAAATAAATTGGATCACAGATGCATTTTATGTTATATTTGTACATATTTTCAAAGTAAATTTTATATATGAAAACTTTTACAAAATTAATATAAATATGTATTTCATTAATCCATAGCTATGAATGAGTAGTAGTATCATTTGTTTTTATTTATTGATAAGGTAGTATCAATGAAAGTACAATTATGAATTAAATTAAGTCAATTTAAATTGAAAATATATTCAATATAAATATTTGTTTTACAAATGCAATATTATGCAATGCTAATTTATTTTAATTGCTTGTTTATATTACTGTGATTGTTTAACATTTTATAGTTGGAATTAATGTTTGTATACAACTTACATTTTCCGGACTTTCCTGCAATTTCCTTTGTTTTGCTATTCTGTCTGTTGCTGTGAGTGGACGATCAGTTGCCTTATAGTTTCCCGCGTGGTGAAGCAACAGACCCCTAGCTACAGCTCTCTTTGCAGCCGCCCGTAATATATTCCGCACGTCCGTGTTATCCTCAACTGAAACTTGGTACGCTTGCCGTAAATGTTTCTCGATTGTCTTTAAGTTGGAACCGTCTCGCTCCCCTAACTCACGCACTGCTTTCGCGACCGCTCGCGAAACGTCCACATCGGAAGCGATTCGCAAAACTTTATTCTGCAAACCTCCTGGATCCTTGTACGAACTCTGTCCCTTGTTATATACCTTCAAAACAACACCCTCGCGCACTGCCCGCTCCAACCGCTCCGACACAACATCCTCGTGATAGTTATGGTGCTGTCTGATCGCATGACATATCCTCTCCACACTCGGCCTCTGCTTTTGAGACCTTATCTTATGTATCGCCTCAAGAATCCATCGCTTCCACACTTCTTTTCCGACGTCGTCTGGTTCGCTCATTTTTGTCAACAATTATTTTGTTCGGCCGTCAAAGTAACGGTACGGTATTGCAGCTAGAGATGTGTCAACACCCATCGTATTTTGGCGCCTCGAGCGAAATTCCATTTTATAAAATGGAACTTCGCCGGAAGCGACCGGTAAATTCGGCCGCGGTGAGGGACGCCAGTTTACAGCATGTCCCAAACACCGTCGCCAGTGGATGACACATCGGGCCTCGCGAGCGGGTTTTGGCGGATCGAGCATCCGATGGCGGCCATCTTGTGGCGATCTCAATTTACGTAGCGAACAAATACACGCGACGTAAATAATGTTACTACAATTAACAAGTTCACTAAATTCATCAAATAACGACTTCCACCATCACAATTAACGAACTAAGTTTCACAAATATGAAAATAAAACTAAAATACGGCAAAGTTCGTTCCGGTTCTTTTTTCACAATGCGCCTTCACCAAACAAACAACACAGTTATGTAGTTTCTATTAAATTAATCTTTTATTATTATATTGCATTATAATGATGCATAATAATAGTCATGTAATTTAAATTTTGCAAAATTTTGTTGAAAACATTCACAAAACACTAACAAAAGGCTCTTCAAAATGGCTATCAATCAGTTTCCTTGCTATAAGAAAAAATAATTTTGATATCCTGTCCGTCACAATTGTATTGCCATTTTTAATTGAAATTTACTTCATAATTAATGATCTTATGATTGTCTATGGTTATTCAAGTTTAAGTAAAGTTACTATGACAAAAATATGTAATATAGTAATAAATAAAAAATTCAATTGCCTATTAATTTAAACAATTTATGTAAATTACTTTAAGCACTGTTAGCAGCACTCATGTAGTAACAATATTACCTTGAATTTATGAACGTTATGGCAACTTTTTTATTAATTAATTTCTAATTAAGGTCTTGTAACTCAGCAGAATTCACATAGTAGGGTCTAGAAAGGGGCTCCACTGTTAAAGAAAAATCCAAGTGGCGCTGTGATCGAGGGATTCTGTTTCATTACTTTCCTTAATGTATTATAGTCCAAAGTTATTTGTGAGTTGTAAAAAATTTAGGTAGATGATTATTATTTGAGATATGGCGAAGCCCTATACCGACTATACCTATGCCATATGATTCGAGAAGTATAAAGACGAAATGTTCGATCTACAAAGTGTGATGGAATAACGACTTCCCCAGAAACTATAAGTCGTAGTATTAGTAGTAGTGAAGAAAAAAAGAGAGATTTATCAACATCGATAGATGTTGGATAGGAAAGAGATTAGTTCTTGTAAAAATGCTTCATGCGTATGATATATTATGTAATAAATATAAACCTTAATGAGCATGCTGTTATTTTTTACAAGTTTATACAAACATTCATGACAAACCGAATTAGCAATCCTACCTAAATACTTTTCATGTCTCTGTGAAGGACATGGAGAGTATTTTACTGGTATTTTATTATGCTATTTTTAGAAACATCGCATACTTATTTTTTGAGCTTGAACGTAACTCCATCAGCTACATCTGACATTATATCGATGAACAGACCAGGTTTTGTGATTCGTGATGCCTATGAATATTGGTAGTCGGAAAAAAGTTAAACAAACCATAGATTTACGTATTTCATGTGATTTGCTAATAATTCAACTATATTGTGGACCACTAAGAGTTTATGGTTAGCATATCTTTATTTATGATAAAACACTATTACTTACTTTCTTTTTAATTGTACTTCCAAAATTCTAATAACAGTTTCGTTGATGTTCAAAACGTTATTTATTCGTAAATCCAACGTGAATATCATAGATTAGTCAAGCTCTCGACCAATGATATCGCGTCGTAAATTCTGTCAAGTGTTGTGTATTTGGTTTTTCCTCTTTTGGACGAAATAAAGTATAACTATATATATGTTATTAGAGAAGTCTTAGATATCATATAATCAAGCACAGAGTGGAGCAGGATTTGTGATGGTTTCTTCATAATAGAATTGAAGACGGTGTTAACCGTCTACCAGTCTTAAGCGGTTCATGGCCAGATCAGTGCCTAGTATCTCTGTACTCAAAAATCAAAAATAATTCCTATAACGGAAAAATCTGTTTCTATTAACGGGTAAATAAATGTTATTTTTACCATGGGAATTTCGTAAAAAAACTTAGTTATCGGCTTAGAAACATTGTATTCCCTGAAAGATGTCCATAACAATTTTATCAAATTTCAATACATGATCGTGTTCGGTTTAGGTCAAATACATTTTATATTCTCTTATTGTCGGCAGAGAACAGCCTCAAAGATTATAACAATCAATAGCACGGCATCACAAAAATTGCTTACTGCTACGGAAAAAATGAAAATGTGAGAGTTGCAAGCTTAAAAAAAGTGTTCTATTCCCGCATACGAATCTCAAGTTTTCAAACCTGTCGACGATCATTAATAAAGAATAGAAAAGAATAGAAAATGGAATCTGAGAGACGAGGAAGAAATAAAGCTAAGTGCCGGCTCTCTATACTGCGGGGTTTCTTAAAAAGGATCATTAAAAAAAAAACAAAACAAAAGAATTGGGTTTTAAGCTCATTCCAATTTTTTTTGTGAATTGTGTTCTAAAATATTTTATATAAACATATAAAATCGATATTAACTTGTTTTATTATTATTATTTAATAAGGAGGTTTTGCTTAATTATAGTACTAGCTAATAACTGTTTTTTCCCATCAAACAAGAATTTATAGGATATATTATTATGTATGTTTGCATTCAATGCCCTTTTGATACGCATGCTCGAACATCGTTATTGTTGCACCGGGTATATCTCGATCGCAGCGACCCTAGCGGCTTAACGTGTTAAGAAGCCCACGTCAAAATTCATAATTGCAAGACTTTTTAAGAACATAATGGTACAAAAATAAAATGCCACATTTTCCAAAAACATTAAATATTAAGACAATTTATTCTTAATGAAAAAAATAAAAAAAATGATGATAATCAATAACCAATAAAGTAGCCTCAATTAAGTGTTACTATATACTTATATAAATATCTGAGGCTTTGTATTATGTTTGGAAATAAATTATTTCTATTATATAGGAATGATTATTTCATTCCACCTTATATAAAATTATTCTAATATGATTACAGTACCTTTCATTTTTTTATATTATTGTTATTTTTATTTCATTAAATCATTTAAAAATGACGGTTAATACATTTGTAATTAAGCTTAGTAAGTATTATGTTAAAACACAGCCACCTAATCCATGTACATTAATTGTTAAAAAATAGCAATGTCAATCGTCCTTAAAATTAGCGGGTTTTTTATGAAAGTTTATTTTGTAAACAAAGTAATATACTTTTGAGTTGAATTTTATTAAATGTACAGAGGCTGAAACAAAAGTGACTTAACATTATTGGAATTTAATAAAGAAGGTATTTTGGAATCACCTTCTCCGTTGACTTAAAAGCATAGAATCAGATAAGCTAAATAAGAATTACGATATTTAATGATCAAAATGGGGTAAGATAAGATGTCATTTTTTGGCAAGTACCTTACTTTACTAATATTACCATCAAAATGTTAAACAGATTCAAGTTATAAAGTTACGCATTTTAAAATATGTATAAAACACATTTTATTGTAGTAGGTTAAGTATACTTCATAATTTAGCCCAAAATGTATGTATTATATCGAACTGTAAATCTAGAAATAATTTTAAATCATCAAAACATATTCTCTTACCAAACAACGAAAAAAAAAAAAAACAAACATAGTAGAAAAAGTTTTATTCACATCAATTATTAATATAAACATAAGTACAACAATAATATTACTTTTAAAGTGATTTTGCATTTCAAATACACAATTTTTAACTAAATTAAAGTCACACATCTATTTATTGCTGTTACCTTACAGGAAAAACAGGAATGTACTACTGAAGGCTAAAGATCGAAACGAAATACCCAATTTCATTTGCAGGATAAATCCAGATATATATTCAATACGGGTAACGCGTAGCATTGGTAAAATATTGAATTCTATAAAAGATTTCACCATTGTCGAGGTGTATAGATGTATGCCTCTCTTGGGTGACGAAGAAAATGTGCCAAATTGGCAAGTCCATCTGATAAAGTATTCGATAGTATTTAAACAGATAGACATTTAAAGTAAATAAAAAGCAGAAGGTAAGACAACTAACCAAGAGCGATTTAAGTCCCTTAATAGAAATTGAGGTATTATTCAAGTTGTACAAATTAACCATATATCACTATTATCAACAATCATAATCTGCATTTAAAAAAATATTTCGATTTTCAACTTGTTAAGTATGTACATAAAAAGCTTAAAAACATTTAATAGTTTACATGCCACATTATTATTAATTGATTGTTTTGTTACTAATGTTATAATTGTTATAGTTATGCGAGTTTGTTTTTGACATATTATTTATGTAAATTTAGTTTATAAAATGTTAAAAGCTATTTTGTTTAAATTGGTCGGTCTACCTAGTTATTATTACAAATAACTGACTATCCAAATAAACTTGTTTTATTAGTATTTCAATGTAAAATAATTTTCTGCAATATTCATATAAACTATTTATTCGTTATTTCTGTTATCAGATCTATTTACAATACTAATAGCCAATATAAGCCTTTGGGTGATGTCATACAGCCAGTAAGACAGGAATTTAAAAAAAATAATTTGATTAATCAACTCGTTGATAATTATTTTTAAGCGAAAAAAATTATTCAAATGAAAAATTAAGCTTTGATTATATATATTATATCTAAGGTGTAAAAGCTACCTACCTAAGGGAAGAGGGATATTGAGACTCAACTAGAAGCCTCTTGATGATTTATTTAAAACTTATTTATTTATCAAAATATTGGTTTTGTTGCAAATAAGTTTTCTTGTATCCAAACTCATATATATATTTGTACATTTAATGAGTTGTTATTTAGTTAAGAGAAATAATATTAATGGAAGTACATATCATTATTCTTATTTGATTTCAAAAACTCACACCATATTCTTGTATATAATAACAAACAGAAGTATACTGGTGACATATTATACTAATGTTTGGCGAGGGGAAGGACATTTCTCGAGAATTATATTCTACGAGAATATTAAAACTGTTTAATAAGTTGGCAACAGTTGTCAAAACTCGGTTATAATTCATAAGTATTAATTTAACTTGACATTCTTTAGGCACTTGTATAAGCTTTTATAACCTTTTAATTTATTTTATTTGATAAAAAAAAACTTTCGCTTGGCAAAACTGTGTTAGTATGGCAATAAAAAATTCACAAGAAATATCAAAATATGTGTACTTATCCCATTAACAGTATTATCAATTTATTTTATGTAATATAAAGTATTTTTAGTACAGGTTTATGCATATATATAAATAATTTATGTGTGCTTGTCAATGTACTCTTCAAATAGCTGAACCAAATCAATGTTTTATTGTATTTGAATAGGTCCCTGTGTGGCATAAATTAAATCTAGGTAGCGCTTCAATCGGATTCAAGGATTTATTATAAAAAAGAAATAAAAATATTTAATTTGTACAAAGTCAGAATGGGTAACAAGCATAAATATATAATGATGCAATGGTTAGTAACTAACATATAATATTAACTGTTAACGATAAAATTATCTCAATTCTCAATTGCCATATTCAAAGTTATTAAATAATTAAGTAAATGTAAAGCAAATTATTTGTCTACTATGCATATTTTCAACCAGACATCACTTCAATTTAAAATTTATAGTGCTTCCTACTTTGTATATATTTTCCATATTATTGCTTTTAAAAGGGTTGCAGTTTGAAAAAATTATACCATTTTATTTCTTACCCAGCTGAAAACTTAATGATCGAAAAAATTAGTTTTGTATTCTACGTCTATATCTAACTAAAATGTAGTTGATAACATCCGATGACTACATAAACTGTGAAAAAAAAAAATTGTTATACATTTGTACGAATTGTATTATTTTCAACCTCTATTCGATGGTATTGCAATTTGATATGTCTTTGAGCTACTAATCCTAAATTATTAACTTTCTCTAAAGTCACTGTTACCGCTGAATGTACAACCAGAGTGTTGTATCACATGAGTCGCACTGTATATACCACACTTGACACATGTCTCCCAAGGTTTCTCCAGGACCATTTGACTTAGGAAACCACCTGTGAAAGCATCCCCTGCCCCATTTGTATCCACAATTTGCTCCCTGGATAGTTTTTCAACGGGAACCAGGGTCACTTTGGAGCCCTCTACCAGGATCACTGGGTCTTTACCCTGGGTTATCACAACCACTCTTTGCCTGGACGAGTTAATTTTGGGTAGTGCCGCTATTTTCAAAGCTACCCCTTGAAGATCGGTTTCTGTGATGTTGAACGCTTTAGCGAATGCATCTGCTTCCTGCAACATCATATTAGCTTGTTAAATTTCAATTATATTGGAATACCTTACATATATATACTTTAGTGAAACAAAGCGATAGCCAAAAAATTGTGTATTCTTGAGAGGGATTCTTTACAGTTCGTGCACGCGATTTTGATAATGTGTGCGTGCGTGACGTCATCGAAATAATTAAATGAAGTGCTGTTTCGTCGCCCGCTAAAATTTGGCCATCATTTTTGTCCTCACGCTTCGTATACAGATTCTTACATTTGTTTTGATATACAATTTGTTTTTACCCTAGCTTAAGTTAGCTAGGGTAAAAACTGCATTCATTTGATAAATAAAAGTATTATTATTTCTTAGTAAAATTAACAATTATCACCTGAAATGCTTGCCCGGATTGAAGCCCAGCTTCATTTAAAATTCTCATTTTATATACACGACAAAAATATTAAATTAATAAACAAAACCGTTGTAAATAGACTCGAATTATTTGATCATTGAACGAAAATTGCATATAAATTCCAATTAAGTGGAATACTGTTGTATTATAAATTTTAAAAAATGTTTTTAATCCATAATACAGCAGAGCTATTAGCAATGGAATATTTACCCTAAGACTTATATCTTTACTTGTTTAGTCGCTGAAATAGACTTAATTCCATATAATCTCAACATACAGGCTATCTTTATCGGACTATGTAAATCTTAAAACAAGAGCGTACAAATAATCTGTCTACCCGTGACCACGAACGCTGTAAAGTGCTCGAAACGTCGGGATGTCCAAAACAATTAATATACGCGATTAAAATCCGTTATAACTAGTTTTATTTAAATCTGTTAAGGTTTAAATACTAGCATAGATGATATTCTCACCGATTCGTTTCCGAACAAAACGTCGACGTAGGGCATAAGTTGCTCCAGCGGCTCCTTATAGAACTGCGACACGAAGGGCGCGCTCAAGTTCATGATGAATGTGTGTTTCTTCTCGTGAGCGTGTTTCGCAAGCAGCATTATCGATTCAGGCGACACCGCCACGAAGAAGCCCTGGAAGGAATTAATATATATTAGGAATCTTAATAAATATAACACATCCTAGGTATAATAGGCTATTTGACAATGCGAAAAATAAATTGTGAATTATTGTAATCAGTGTATATTATGAGTTTAAAAATGGTTATTTACTAACGAAACTTGAAAATAATACTTAATTTATTCATAAATCAATAAATAAAAATGCATTTTTTCAAACGTTTGTCACGTGACACAAAACGCTTCTGATTGGCAGGGCTTAAGATGAAGTCACTTTCTTGTAAACCTTGCTTTTCTACTATATGTACCACAGATTAAAATACAGCAAAGTGACGTCACCGACCCCATTGCAGCGCCATATTGTCCAAGTAGCGTTTTCGCGCGTTATTTAAATATGTAATTTTTAATATGATATTTTTCGGCAAATATGTACTAGAAATAAAAAAATCAACTTTTACTGGGTTCCTTAACCTCTAATCAATAATATAAAATGGATTTTAAAAACCAGTCAAATAGCCTATTGTTATGAAAAATTGGTTAAGTGTTCTGCGACAGTTGAGGACTGGGACCAAAAAAAATATATTTTTCTTTCAATATCCTAAGGAGACTTATGAAAAAGTCAGTTTTTCCCTTATTTCCACCCTCGCAAAGCCGTTAAGAGAAGCTAGTAATTTATAACTTAGTTACGTTAATATAGGTAACATAACACAATTGCAATATGTATTAGATACTGCAAGTAGGTACATATATTTCTTAAAGCTTATCGGTTGTAAGTAGCGAAGTGCTATTCCCATTTTTGGACCAATAAATATACTCTTGAACCGATACTAATATATTTTCTTTTGACATGTACAACAACAACAACAGCCTGTAAATTCCCACTGCTGGGCTAAAGGCCATTTCCTTCACCACTGAGCACGAGATGAATTATAAAGACAAATTAAGCACATGAATCAGCGGTGCTTGCATGAGTTTGAACCCACAATCATCGGTTAAAATGCACGCGTTCTAACCACTGGTCCATCTCGACTCAACACATAGGTGAGTGGCAATCGAGTCAGGAGGACAATTTGAAAATGTTATTTTTAATAATATATGTTTTACAAAAATGAATTATGACAAACTCACTGATGCATAAAAGAACTTTGCGCTTTCAATGCTCTTCCGACATTCCTCTTTAGCCAGGTGGTCCGCAGTGAACTTCTGTGCGGCGGCCAGGTTGGCGCACAGCGAACGATGTGTGCCCGTCACGAGGACAGCACATGTTCCCGTGGGAGCCTCTTCCGTCACTTGGTAGTGGACAGTTACACCTTCAGCACTAAAATTAAAAAATAAAACTATTTAGAAACGTTTTTTATATTAATGTCAATTATCAGTTTCACGTTTAGAATCACGTTTATAATTTAGAACCGTTTTAGTTTCAAGTTAAAATTGTTTTAGCTGTAACGTAAAGTTATTAAAGTGACGATCTGTAATGACGACGACGCGACGTCTATAATGAGTTGTTGTTAAAAATCAAGGATTTAGATAAGCTCATAACCGAATCAATATATTTTTGCTTTGATTCGTCACATAATCAGTATTGATGATGATTAATGTCATAAACTATCCAAATTAGAATAAACTCTTACTCTTCTACCTGTACTCTGTGTCTCTACTTTATTCATTTTACGAGAACAGTAGACACAATATCACATGAAAAAATAATTAAAACTTCAAATGATCTCATGCTAAATGCTCTACCATTTACACAATAAACGTTAACGAAATAAGTTTAACATTTTCATATTATCCTACTTAAAATGAGACGTTCAATGAACTTTATTCGTTGAACAAAAGAATAACTAAACAAAACACTGTATATATCTCTAGAATATTTGGAATGAAAATTTCAAAAACAAAGGATTACGAATTTATTTAACGTGGTTAATCCGTTGTCAAATTATACTTTATTTCATACTAATATTATAAAGAAATTATATTTAATAAGGGATTTAAGCTATCGCTGATTTTTCTGTATTTTAAGCTTGACGCTTGTCATTTTGAAAACATAATTCTCTCATACCTACATTGTTTGTATCTATGTATTAATGTAACACTCGTTTCAATGAAGCTTGGTGTAATAATAATAATGCGACTCGTGTAAATTGGACAAATATTACTCAGACTATATCATCATCATCATCATCGTCGTCAAATAATGGTGGTTTTAAATTTAGAATCTCTTATTTTTATTCCTTTAAGTCGACCAATAAAGCTATTTAAAAAAACATTGTCATTTAATTGAAGTATGTTATATAACTTTTATTTATTAACCTTGAATATCGTAACAACCAGACAATGTATCTTCTGTTGAGCTTGTATTAATGAAACTCATGAAACACTTGTACAAACAGTATTAATGTTAAGTGCGTTATGTCATACTATTTAAATTAAGATTACCTACTACATGTTACGATATTTCTAGTTTGAATTTTATTTATGAAACAAATACATTATTTATATTTTGTATATAAAGATGATTTTTTAGTTGGTTGATATTTTATTATTTTAATTAAATAATCAAAAAGACGTAACAGCCTGTTGACGTCCCACTGTCGAGTAAAAGGTCCTCTCCCTTTTGAAGAATTGGAGCCTTCCTTCACCACCGAGCAGTGGCGGATTTACCAATAGGCTAAGTAGGCTGGAGCTAGGGCGGCAAATTTAGCCCAAATTTGTTATTATCTTACAGAAAAAAAATAAATCATATCATATCACCTAGATTATAATCATAGTATAGTGTTGTATAGTGTTGTTTGCTGACGATACTTCGCTGATTTTTAAGGTTGACAGGAAAAAAATGACTATGACGATGTGAACGGTGCATTATCACAGATACACAATTGGTTTACAGTAAATAATTTAGTTTTGAATGCTCAAAAAACAAAATGTGTAGTTTTTACCCTACCTAATGTTAGCAAGCAAAATTATAATATATCTTTAAATGGTGACCGTCTTGAAGTAGCTGATACTACGGTGTTTTTAGGAATAGAATTGGATTCCAGACTTCAGTGGACCTCTCATTTATCATCCCTAACAGGAAGACTCAGCTCCGCAACATACGCGGTTAGAAAAGTTAGACAACTAACTGATATTGATACCGCTCGTTTAGTTTATTTTGGTTATTTTCACAGTATTATGTCATATGGCATATTACTTTGGGGTAACGCTGCAGATATTGAATCTGTCTTTATTTTACAAAAGAGAGCAATTCGGTTTATTTATAATCTTGGAGCTAGAGACTCTCTTCGGGATGTTTTTAACAGAGTAGGAATACTTACTGTTGCGTCGCAATATATTTACAACAATATCATGTATATTCACAGTAACATTGATCACTTTGATAAAATCAGTGATAATCATTGTATATGCACTAGAAGTAAGGATAAACTTATAACGCCAAGTTTCCGACTCCGCAAAGTCAATAGATCCTTCTTGGGGCAAGGTATCCGTTTCTATAATAAAATTCCGCAGAAATTTTTAACTTTGCCGTTTAGTAAATTCAAATCGTTTGTTAAAAATACATTGGTAGAAAAAGCATACTATTCGATACAAGATTTTGTAGATGATAAAAAAGCGTGGAGTTAATACCTGTTGACTTCCAAGCAGGATACATTAATTGAAATAATTGTATTTAATTAACATGACGTTGTATTTTTTAAATGTTAAAAAAGAGTAACTACTGAGTTTCTTGCCGGTTCTTCTCGGTAGAATCTACTTTCCGAACCGGTAGTAGCTTCACTTAATTGTAAAATGACGATTCAAAAGAGCTTATAAAAGCCTACTTGAATAAAGTTTATTTTGATTTTGATTTTGATTTTTACAAATAACGGAAAAAGCCGATGTTATGAGGACAATAGAACGCAAATCATAAAGTTGCAATTTCAGAATGAATGTAATTAATATGATTGTGAACTAAACTAACGTATTGAATTTCAAAAGTCAGTAGGGGCGGCAAAAATTTAATAGCCTACTACATTTTTAAATCCGCCACTGCCTCCGAGCACAATAATATAAATAAAAATATGTCCGGGTTTGAAATCAGAATCATTGTTGATTATATGATTCACATATTGGCCATCACAGTTCAAAAAATACAGAAGAAGTTACATGTTAACGAGAAGGCAATCGTGTGAATTGGACTGGACAGTGTGGCTTTCTACCTTTAAATCCGGTAGCTCACTAAACTTCTAAGCCGGAAGTCTATCGTGCAAAGTATTGACGACAACGGTAAAATAACGGATATTTGTATTTGGTACCCAGCCAGAAAGGGTTGCACGAAGCCATACGGACGTAAATTTGCATGTCACTATTATTTAAATTATATAGTACCGCTGTCTGTCCCTATCTATACTTTATTTTGGTTGACGCAGGGTAAATCTTCATAGATACCCGATTCAGGGGGGGATGTCGGGTTATGTGAGATTGCTACTAACTAAACCCCTGCAATGGCTGCCATCAGCACAGAAACGGAGAGGCTGCGGGATCGCTTTCGCGGCACGTCCGCTGCCCCTCCCGTGCCCTATTTATGCTTATATCTTTAAAATTACGCAACGGATTTTGATGCGTTTTTTTTAATTGATAGACTGATTTGAGAGGAAGGTTTTTGTATATAATACAAAGACAGCATAGTAAAGAAACACTGATAATCTTAGAAGTATCTAATGTGATGTCGTAAATAAACAAATTCTGTAGTATATTTAGGATCGCTATTATTTAAAAGCAACCGGGAATATGAATTGATATTTGGCGTCCCGCCACATCACGCCCAGCTTTCTTTTTAATTTGACGTACTTGTAATATCATAAATTCGCTTGCGTAACAAATTCAATATTAAATTTATTTTACACGCTAGTATCAAACTATATATATAATACAGATGTAATCTTGCGTCTTGTAGTCTTGCGTCTACCGGAACTATAAAACGAAAGCTTTGTACAGAAACTGTTGCTATACTTAGAGAATATTATATACTAATTCAGGAGACGTTCTTTTAGTAAAACTACTGAATTAATATACTTAAAACTTTTACAATAATATGCGGCGCGTTTCGGAGAAGGTTTAAGTGTATATAACATTATACCTGTTTTTACATAGACTATAAAGTTACAAGCGTAAACTTCATAATATCCTTGTAGACGGTAGTATACAAAATTGAATTTATTTTTGTTGATCAATTAAATTGTTTTTTTTTTAATCATTTAATATGATCCGAATATCGGAAAAAATGATAAATTTGTCTATGCACATATTTATAGTCTCTGAATGGATTTAGAGAAGATAATATTTGACAGTATATCAGAAACGTTTGTTTATTTTGCAATCATCAGTACACACGTTAATAACTAAATGAGATTAAGAACTCTATAGTGATAAGGCCTAATACTAAAATAGCATAAACCATTGTTATATACCATAGTATATTGAATAGCATGCTATATTGAAGTCAAAGCTGACAAAATTAACAATAGAGCTGAAAAATGCGATTGAGATTACCTTCTTTTTACGGTAATTTGCAAATCAATACGAAACGGCTATTTCTCAGTTTTCGGTTCATTTAATATTAATAAGTCATGCTTCAATAATAATAATATATGTATAAAATTTCATCCACATAGTTGCTTTAATTGCGTAATGTCGTAAGAAATATACTTTTCAATGAAGTTGGAATTGGGTACAAACAATACATGAACATTGGGTTGGACAAAACTATAATATTAAATTAAAAAATGAAACGCTTTAACAAAGTTCCTACTTATATAAAATCCGCGTATTACGGTTATCGGTTTTCGGTACAGTAGGTAACTTTACTGAAGACGAGCTTGCTTTATATAAAAAAAATCATTCATACCAAAAATTCCGCTCAGTGCTTTTTATGCATAAAGCAGACTGATACGGTTACTTTCCCATAAACAAATAAATGAGTCTATTGGTATAGAAAACCAATTGCGTGTACCGTAATAAAAGTGGAATTATTAACATCATATTTTAATATAACAATGGTAATGATAAGTAAAGGTTACGTTTGCCTTTCATATCTATTCATTAAAAAAAAACCATAATTTTCGAGCATTACAGAAATAAATGCTAGTGTAAAGAAATAATATTGAGTTACTATGTCATTTTTATGTTTGTAAAAATATGTGTCATTTAATCTTCCACTTCACATAATCTTGTGTTTGATATCATCATTACATATTATAAAACAAAGTTGCTTACTGCTGTCTGTCCCTATGTATGCTTAGATCATTAAAACTACGCAAATAATTTCGATGCGGTTTTTTTACTACATAGTGATTCGAGAGGAAGGTTTTTGCATACAATGCTTAGACAATATAATAAAGAAACACTGATCATTTTAGATGTTTCTAACGTGATAACGTAAGTAAACAAATTCTGTAGTTTATTTAGTGTCAGCATTGCACCCGTGCGAAGCCGGGTCTTGTCGCTAGTTCTTAGATGTAACGCGATAACTAATATCTCGGTTTCTCCGAATCCTCTTATCATTTGTAAAGGAAAAATGTGAAATAGATTTTTTTATAGTTATAACTCGATTTTTCAACGACGAATGTGGACACGCCAATGTCATTAAATTAATTAGTTACGGAATATAAATAGGAAATAGTTATATACAAATTAGATTCTTTATATATCTATTTAGATAGAGCATTGCACTGCAAGAGAAATGAAAGAAACGAGCCAAATTTACTGTCATCAAAAACGTCATACTTCTTTACTAGTGTACCTAAGTATACACTTAGGTACCAAGTGTAGGCCATCGTCTTCAACTTTAAGTCTATATATAGAATTATAGACTTATAAATAAATATTATCACAATAATTCGATTTTTGTCCCAGTATTATGAGATGACAGTCTCATTTTGAATATCTCCAGCCGTATATGTGAAGAAAATTAAAAAAAAAAGAAGTTACTGGCTGGATAGAAAGTGTTTCTTCTGTGGCTGTACTTATATAAAAAAAGTAAAAATGGCGAACACATATTTATAGAATAAAACTTTTTATTTTATTTTCATGTTAATTAACTCTGTTGCGTATTATGTCATTGTTTCATAATTAAATTACAAAGATGACATTAATTTTTGTTGCATTGCCCTTATAGTTGGCTGTGAATCAATATAATTATCTAATACTGTAATTTGAAAATTAGTTCTCATTTATTCTTATCGAGCGATATATTAAAAACTAGTTGTCGCCTACGTCTTTTCTCGTTTTTTAGGGGTTTGTCAACAGATATTAAGAATAAAAATTAGCCTTTGTTCTTTCTTGGACTTCAAACTTCATACTAAAAATCAACAAATTCAGGACAGGCAGAGTTACTTTTGCATTTATATACCTATAGTTATGTATCCAAGTATTCAGTTAAAAAACTTTATCTTTAAATTCTACGAAAATTACGAACCGGTCTTTATTTTAATTTTATTTATCAATACCATGTCGCTTTTCGCGTTACAATCGCTACTTAGAATAAAACAAATTCGCTTGCCGCCGTCTTTGTGCTTAGATATTTCAAACCACGCAAAGGATTTTAATGTGGTTTTTATCAACAAACAAATCTATTCAAGAGGAAGGCTTCCGAAAAGCGCCGCATAATCTTGTACAAGTTTTATATGTATACCATACATAAAATTTATACCATAATAATAATAATTAAATATCGGAGAACATCACATACATTAATGTAAGTAGCTGAAGCACTTGTATCAAGAATCAGAAGTAACAACGGTACCACAAACACCCAGATCCAAGACAACATAGAAAACTAATGATTTTTTTTACATTGGATCCGCCGGGAATCGAACCCAGTCGAGATATACACACTACTTGACAACAGGAGTCGTCGGTAATAATTATAGGTTTAATAGTTTTGTTTAGAAAGGAATTATAAAAAAACAATCCGCATCTACTTTTTAACATTTTTGGTTTCTCTGGTTAATTTTAACATTTTTGCGAAACTATAAATAACACTCGTCGTTTCCACAACGATAGCGCGGGCAAATGTTATCTGTTTATCAGCCAACGAGAGCGGAGCGCTGTTACGGGTCGAAAATTGACTGTATTCGTTCAAATATTGATATTTTTCATCATCGTTGAGTAGCATTTTGACGTTAGATAAGATATTAAATTCAAATAAGCAAATAACAAATTCAAAACACAAAAATAGTTACTACTCTCGTAAAATAATTGAACATAAAATTAACATTTTAGGAATTGAGATTTATTAAAAAAGAAACGCTTACAAAACATTTATCAGAACGCTCTTCTCTACCTCAGTCTGTTGCAGTGGTATGTTATAATATTTATAACAACCGCAATAATATTTCTAACCGACTTTAAAACAAAGGTGATTCCGATTCAATTGTTTTTTTTTTTCTTTGGAAATTTCTTTTGTTTTTAACCGTACATCCTGTTTAGTTCCATTAAATTTAAAAAAATATGTAAACACGTAATTTTTAAAACCTTTTCATGGATTTGAATATTATAAGAGCAAATATTTTTTGATTCTTTAAATCATTCCAATTGGAGTGGTAAATCCAAAAAAATTTTAAGCCATTACATATTCAATTACATAACAATTGAATATGTGAAATGATTTTGTTGATTAGCTATAGATCTGTTGCTCTCAAAACATTTTATCTTGATAAAAAAATATCTCAATAAAGATATTCAGCTACAACATATAAGATAATCCTTATCAATTTTTCTATATTAGGTGTTGAATGTAGTTGAAGGTATTTAACTATGATTTTTTTGTATTGTTTATAAAATATTAGTATTATTACTAAACTGTAAGGTCAATTCAACTTTAAACAACAACAGCTTTATCATTTTAAGTTAAAAAAAAAATATTGAGTAAATTCTGATTGGCTTAAAATATTACTATTAAAATCTTTTGATTAAAAAATAATTGCATATAATTTAAATTAGATTATAATAAACTCACATAGCTCTCTCGCTTAAAATTTTGGCATAATCATCATTTCCGACACAGCCAAAGTAACTGCATACATTGGGTTTTTTTAATATCCATTGCGCCACCCTGAGAGAATTCTGTACACTGCCTCCAGCGATAAATTCAGCATTATATCTACAAACAATATACAAATGACAATATTTTTAAATTGGGAACAAATATTTATAATACCCCAAATTCATTGAACTAGGAAGTGCGATAAAATAGATGTTATGAAATAATAATTATTAGTATGTTATGTGTAAAACTTCAAAGTCATACATACTTTTCTACAAGCTCCCTGTAAAGTGGCATGTGTTTATCCTCAGCCATAATAGCATCATCTGGATGTAGACCATACTTCTTGAGCAGTTCCTCATCAACTATAGCTGAAATATCCAGCAATGGATTTCCTATACCCACAAGCATACCTTCCTTATCACATGGACAGCTGAAATAAACATATCTTTTAATTATAATTAATTAAAAAAGGAAATAAAATATTTATTTATTACTGGTCTAATTGACTTTAAGCTAGTTAGAAGCAAGTATAAATGTTTATTTTTAATATTGACTGGTCAAATAAAATTAATATAATAAATATTTAAAAAAATGTTATTGAAGCGATAAATCGCCTGAAAATTCAGTGCCAGTGCCTACTTAGAGCTTAAATGTGGTTAATTCGAGACGCACTAGTTCATGCAAATTAAATTCACCGGAGAAGGAAGCATAATAAGCAAAAAAATCGCTCACCTAGAACCCATTATGTAATATAATTATACAACAAATAAAACTTTGAATGCTATCAAGTATATGTTATAAAATATATGTGATTGTATTATTTTAACAAAATTAAATTAACACTGTCGCGCAAGAATTCACCGCATGTTTATCTATACAATTGCAAAACGTGCTCACGCTCTCCAAGCTCACCGAGGAATAGGTAAAAAATAAAAAATATTAATTTATATTCTGTGAATGTGAATTGACATTTTGCTGTCACTTTTAGACTTAATTTTTTATTAAGTAAACACTGCTTTGAATATCATTAATATTCAAATAATATTAAGTTACTTTTTTTATTTTTGTTTCTTGTTAAAAAAAACATACAATTTTTATTTTTTGTATTCTCTTCTGTTCAATATTTATTTCTTTTAAACATAAAACATAAATATCATATTCATTAAAAATACATCATACACGTACATATAACATTAAATATAATAGCTATATGTATACGATATGATGCAACAACGATTAAAAATTTTTGGTAATAATGATTGCTCGTTTTACCATTATCTGTGACTATGACATAACCTATAACCGGCACATAAGAATCACGTTTTGCGATTTCGACGAGAATCTTCGAGAAGTACGAGCTCAGAGTACTTTGAATATTCTGTGAAGTCCAATATATCATTCCATATAACTTAAAAAATGTTGCGCTTGCCTCGTGTAGTCCGACAAACTGTTTCTTTAAACAAATCTCATCAGTTCTCCAGATTATATGCCAAAGATGTGAGGTTCGGTGCTGATGTAAGAGCTCTCATGCTTCAGGGCGTCGACGTTCTCGCCGATGCTGTTGCAGTCACAATGGGTCCCAAAGGTAGGAACGTTATTTTGGAACAGTCCTGGGGTTCACCTAAAATAACCAAAGACGGTGTGACTGTCGCCAAAGGTGTAGAGCTTAAAGATAAATTCCAGAATATTGGAGCAAAACTCGTACAAAATGTAGCGAATAATACAAACGAAGAAGCCGGCGATGGAACTACCACAGCGACAGTCCTTGCCAGGGCTATTGCTAAAGAAGGTTTCGAGAAAATTTCAAAGGGTGCTAATCCTATTGAAATTCGCCGCGGTGTGATGATGGCCGTAGACTCTGTGAAAGACAAGTTGAAGAATATGTCCAAGCCTGTTACAACACCAGAGGAGATCGCGCAGGTCGCCACCATCTCTGCTAACGGTGACACGGCTATCGGCAAGCTTATCGCTGATGCAATGAAGAAGGTCGGTCGCGACGGTGTCATCACTGTCAAGGACGGTAAAACACTTAACGACGAGTTAGAAGTCATCGAAGGTATGAAATTCGACAGAGGTTATATTTCACCATATTTCATCAACTCATCTAAAGGTGCTAAAGTCGAGTTCCAAGATGCTCTAGTTCTCTTCTCGGAAAAGAAAATCAGCAATGTACAGACCATCATCCCAGCATTGGAATTAGCTAACCAACAGAGAAAGCCCTTGGTGATCATTGCGGAAGATGTTGACGGAGAAGCACTGTCAACTCTCGTTGTGAACAGGTTGAAGATTGGCTTGCAAGTTGCAGCCGTTAAGGCCCCAGGTTTCGGTGACAACAGGAAAGCTACACTCAGTGATATGGCTATTGCTGCAGGTGGTGTTGTATTTGGAGATGAAGCCAACCTCATTAGGTTAGAAGATGTCCAGCTCTCAGACCTGGGACAAGTTGGTGAAGTTATAATCACAAAGGACGACACTCTGATTCTTAAAGGTAAGGGCAAAAAGTCTGACATTGACAGGAGAGCAGAGCAGATCCGTGACCAGATTCAGGAAACAAACTCAGAGTACGAAAAAGAAAAACTGCAGGAACGTCTTGCAAGATTAGCTTCAGGAGTTGCAGTTTTACATGTTGGTGGATCCAGTGAAGTTGAAGTCAATGAAAAGAAAGACCGTGTCAATGATGCTTTGAATGCAACCCGTGCTGCTGTTGAAGAAGGTATTGTACCCGGAGGTGGCTCTGCCCTCCTTAGGTGCATCCCAGTCCTTGAACAGCTTAAAACTGCAAACTCTGACCAAGCTACTGGTGTTGAAATCATCAAGAAGGCCCTTAGAATGCCATGTATGACTATTGCTACCAATGCTGGTATTGATGGATCAGTAGTAGTTGCTAAAGTTGAAGATCTTGGTCCTGAATTTGGATATGATGCTTTGAACAATGAATATGTTAACATGATCGAAAAGGGTATTATTGACCCAACAAAGGTTGTTCGAACAGCACTTACAGATGCCAGTGGAGTCGCATCTCTCCTCACAACAGCAGAGGCTGTCATTTGTGATATGCCACAAGAAAAGGAAGCAAACCCCATGGCAGGTATGGGAGGCATGGGTGGCATGGGAGGCATGGGTGGAATGGGAGGAATGATGTAAACTTGCTAAGGACTTAATATGCATTTAAGGTGTACAGAACTATATTAGTTACATCACCTGTTAAAGGTATTGCAAATGAATGAATGAACTACAATTGTGCAGTGAATGATTATTTTTCTTATTATTGAGTCTGATTGTGTTAGAATAGAGACGGCTGTCTTAGAAATATTTAGTTTAATATTTGCTTCAGTGGAGCAAGGTGTTATTTTTTAAAAATAAATAAATGTTATCCATATTTTGTTTTATTTGTTTTTTTTTTTAAGAAAAAGAATAATTTTGTGTTAGCCAATCAGCCTCTGTAACAATAGTCACAAGACACAACATTTCATTTCAAGTTGATAGTGTAATGGTTTTATTAAAAATTTCATACAGCAACAATGTCTATGAACACAGGTGACTATTAACCATCAGTGGCTAATTTACATGCCCCCTTAAAAAAAGTACCGAAATGTCTAATATATTTAGATTAACAAAAAATTTCTATAAAAATAGCTTAACTCTAAATATATTACCTACTATGTCCATAATAATATTTTAAAGAAATAAAACGTTTACTACATTATAATTAATAACTTTATATGTAATGTAAAATATCTAATTTTTTGAAAAAAATCCTGAAAGCTTAAGTCAACGACCTGATGATATTATACGACGACGATAATGTAACTTGAACTAAAGTGAACAAAACGTATCTACATTCTAAATGCATAGGCACCGTCGCTATTTATGGTTGTTTCAATTGATAACCAGTTACAAGGAGTATTATCTAGCATACCTATATTAACTACACATACAAATTTAAATAAAAATTGTCTTTGTGTACTTATGTATGTTTTATTCAATGAAATAAACTAGTCAACAACAAGTTATGTACTTATTTGGTTATTTATTTCATCGTCAGTCTTAGTTTACATGTTAGCTTTTAGTTTCTTTTAAGTAATGAATGCAAAACGTGGCCGATTATTATAATATAATATCGTATGTACAACAGTAATGAATTTCTGAATACGGCCTGTCTGCATATTGAAATTGTCTATTTGCCTATTTAATAAGCAGCTAAGTATCACTTCATCGTTATAAGAGCGATGGTATAAATCAGATTTATTTAATTTCGGCTAAATTTGTGAACGAAGAGTTATCGTAACGTTTAAAGTTTTCTCTTATCAGTACAAATAGTTTTTGATAACATCGTTACCAACTTCTCTTGTACGACATAATATCAACCAATATTAATGTTTTAATTGAGAGAATTATTTCTTTATATGTTAGCATTAGTTAAATTTACAAATAATCTAAAATAATTTCATGAAAAATATATTTTATTTGGGCTCAAAATTATAATGTTATCATCTTCAATTAAACTTGTAACAAAATGATTAGTGTATTTCAGTCTTTAGATTTTATAATAAATTCTTTACCTTCATTTAAGGCATTTACCTTATTAATTTATAGTTCTTTGGAATATAAAAAAATACGTTGGATGTTATGGCTATTAAAAGGTTAATTTGCTGGTAGGTAGGTCTTTGTAATAGCTTGTCGGGATAGGTTTCCGATTCGAAGACAACTTTTTTGACAAAAAAAGGTTATAACTTATAGCTATCAAGATTAAATTAAAACACATTTTGTTTTTTAAATGATTTATCATCTGTTAACTTGTCTCTGAAATCACTGAATATAAATGAATATTATTTTAGAATGTTAGTTTAGTTACACAATGATAACTTACTTTTAATATTACTAACATAGTAAAAAAATTCAATAGTCATACCATATATAACATTAATGACAATATTTACGATATAATATAAACATATTTAAGTTTATACATTTACTTAAAAATAATTCTATATTATTTAACAGGTACATGGATAATAATCGAATATACATTAAAATTATTTATATAAAATATAATTAAGCTATTGTTATAACTATAAAAAAATATAAAAATTAATATTACAGAAATATTTGTTCCTCGTCCGAATCGCCGGTACCATAAATAAAATGTCTTCTAACAACATTGCCATCAATTGCACATTCAGTGTCGATAATATTGCTGTTTTTACAAGGTGTTACTGGATACCTAACTGGTCCAAGCCATCGCCTACTAAGACCGAAGTTCCTTGGCAAAGCTACATTCTTTAACGAGGAACTCTTGACTGATTGATCGAGGCTATTAATAGATGATTGAATAGACTTTCTCACCAGTGGATTGTTCGATTTTTCATTTAAATAATCATCTGGTATATGGACGTCGGTTGGAATGCTTAAACTTAAAGGTCGTCGTTTTGGCCTACTGTTAGTCAGTTGGCCGCGCCATGTGTTAAATTTCTGAGTGGATTTTTTCTGTGGCGTGTCCTCTTGTGACGAATAATTACCTAAATCTGACTTTTCGTAAACTTTATTTTCTGATTGACATTTCTGCAAGTTGCTGCCTGTAATATTGTTTTCTTTTACAGATTTTTCTTTCATTCTACTTATGACTTTTTCTTTTGTTAGTTTTATAAGCGCGTATATAGTTTTTAGTGCTTCTTCATTTAATAATTCGTCATCTATTATTTCTACATCTAATGCACTAGCGATACTATGTCTTAAACTATTTTCCAAACCCCTACTAGTCTTTTCTTTTACATGTAAAGTATTATCTAACTGTGCATCACAAATTGTGTTCTTGGAAGTATTTTGCAATACAATAAGTTCCACTAATTGTGGTGCTGATTGCAACATATTTAAAGCTTTGTCATATTTTAAATTAAGTAATGTTTGTCCATTGACAGATATTATTTGGTCTCCAGGTAGAAGTTTTCCACATACATCAGCAGCACTTCCAGGAGTTATAGACTTTATATACACATTACCATCAGAACCCTCAGCAACTTGTAAACCTAAAGCATTTGTCTTATCTCTTTCTAAAACAGCTGTAACAAAAACTCTTTCACCTTGAACACATTCCATGTTATCAAGCCTTTCAAATATGGATGTATTCACACAAGATTCATTTCCAGTATCATAGCTATACACATCTGAATAAACTTTTGGAGATTCTAGGACATAAGCAGTGGGTGCTTGAATCATGTTCTGACTATAGCATCTCTCTGGTAGCAATTGCATACTATTTATATTACAATGCTGCCTTTGTTCAGAGCTCAGGTCATCAGAATCACTATGTGCAGTTGCTAAATCACCATCTGATCTTACTGTTAAAAGTTTTGAAGGTGAGCCTGCATACTTGCCATCTAATGTAGACTTCATACCATTGAAAACTCTTGTCCCCATTTTCACACCATGCCTCCTTGGTAAGCTACTTTCTGATGAAGATAGACCCTCATTTGAAGAACTCCTTTGACCATACCTATTTGGAGAGCTTAAAATACTCTCATCACTTGGTTGAGGCGATAATATTTGTCTCAATAACTGTTCTGTAGAAGGCTTCTCATTTTCTTTATTCTGGGATTTTTTATCACTGAAAAGATCCACTTTAAATCTTCTTTTGATTGGCCTTCTGACTCTAGGATTCCTTACTGCAAGATTGTAACTGTCTTGATAGTTACTGCAATCTACTTTCTTAGGACTATTTTGAACATTTATGGGGCAATTTAATTCACTTGATAAATAATTTACAAAATCATCTTTTGCATATAGTTTTAAATACAGTCTGTGGTGTAGTGATACTAACCAAAATGCAAAATAACTCTTATTATCTGTCATTTTAAGTTTATATTTAATTCCTATTTTAGACAGACCAGAGTAGGCATTAGGCATTATGTAAAGGCTCTTTTTGTTATAATAGAATGTGTGTATATGATGCCAAGGCAAACTCTGTAAGACAATGCGATTTGGATTAGAGCTTGACTCATCAGAAATATTGTTGGTTCTTGAATAAATGGTCACACCTCTTGGACCAATAGAAAGCCATACATCCCTACAAAATCCATCTCTAGTTGCCCAAATAGCGGAATAAAAATGTGCACCATAGTCTCTAAAAGTTTGAGCCAGAGTTATGTAATTTATAATGGCCTTACTCCTGTCCAATCCACGTCTAGATTCATGAGCTCGTTTCATACGAAACTTGACTTCAGTCATGTCATTTATAATAAGAGATTCAGGTAAATAATGTTCTAATAAAAAATAATCTGCAGTTCCATGTTCTCTATATGAAAATTCACCAAACTCAATGTGTAGTGCATATCCCGTTAATAAAATGAGATTCTGTATTGTTGAGACCATCTGTCCTTCAACAATTGCTCGTCGGAGTTGTAAATAAACCCTATGCCTCCATTCCCCATCTTGAATGTTATTGGACACATTGATAGGTAGAAAAAACTTTATTCTTAAAAATAATGAGACGGATATCTCTTCAGTACCTTTACTGAGCTTACTGCTAGTTTTATGCCATTGATCAGGAACAACTTTCTTTATTTTATAGTCATCTGGTAAAAAGACAAAATCTCCACCAATCAATATTGCAATTCCAAGCATGAAGTTATGATCATATTTTTCACTTATAACTAAAGCTTCAAATATTTGTCCAGCAGTGATTGTATTAGGATCACATATAACTTCAATCCTCTGGCCATTTAGAAGTACAACTGTTATAACTTTTTTATCACATAATGCTGAGATAGTTAAATCTAAATGTTTAACAGGTTGTGAAGCTCTGACAATGAATTCTGGTCCTACACAACCTTCTTTGCCTTTCATGCTCTCGGCTCTGTAAAGTCTCGAAGCAGCTCTTTGAACAGGTTTCCCAGATCTGAAGTTGGAATTAAAATTCTTTTTTTTACTATAATCTTCCTCTTTATTGAGCGCAGTCATGGACACTGTATCTGGAATGTTTGTTTCAATTTGTGTACTGGAAGCTATATTTATTGAGGAATGGGCGTTACTTAAACCCCCTAGCCGTGGTGTATCAAAAACTGTGAACACAGCTTTTCTATGGTTCCTTGTTAATCTGCAACTCGGAAAGGGGTCTCTTTCATCAGGAGATTTTAATATATTAGCGAAATTTCTAGGCTGCGTACAGACTTTGAGATCGGTTGAGAATTTCTTTTCTTTCGACATTTTTCTTGGTTCTATCTGATGGATGTCGAAAACTGGACTTAGTGTTATCGAGGTTGCTGAGCAAGAACTTCGTCCAGAGTCTTCATCACAATTTCGAGGCATTTTATTTTACTGAAAAGTGAACAAAATTGATAATTATTAATAAGCAAATGATGGTCTTATTCATGACTTTTAATGTTAATAAGGAATGCAGCTAAGCTCTTTTTTAAGGAATTTCAACAGATATTATTCATATGTAAGTTCTTAAAGTAGTTCGCCTTGGTCATTCATAGTAGCGAAGTAAACGTTATAAATGATTCATATATTTTAAATTATTATACAATATTATTATTTAGTAGACTTTGCAGTTCACAAAATACTTACTTCCATATGAATAGATTTATTCTCCAATACGAATATTTTTAAAAAGTTACTACGACATTTCTTACATTTTACAATTATAAACCCATATTTACATAAACTTGAAAGCAAAATTGTAAATAACAGCTCAACTTCAACCTGTCGTTTTTATTTCACTTGTTGCTTGACTCGATGTTTTTTTTTTAAACTTTCTAACTATTTAGTGTTGCTATTGTTATCATGAATATTCGTTAACGTTATAATCATTATACAATCTTATTCAATACTCCAGGACGCAAGCAGTTTAATAAGTGCATAGGTACTTCTGTAAAAAGTATTGACAAAAGAATGCCTATAATATAGCAATAACACAGTCAAATTCTCTCAAAACCTTGTGAACATTTATTGTAAATGTTATTAATTTAAAGTAATTATTTAAAAATTTTAAGTAGGTAGTAAACACAAAGTAAACACAGATTAAACACTTTAATCAGTATATAATAAATACAATAATTGTTATTATAAATTTCAAGGAAACAAGATAGTACTTTATAGTCATTAAGTGATTCCTCCTCCTTCATATTTGAAGATTGACTCAATTTTATCCAATACACGCCAACCATCGAAATAAGCTGATGAATAATCTACATTACGTCTCAAAAACACAAAAGTTTCTTGGAAGAATGATGAAGATAGTAAACGTTGACATTATTTTCTTAACTAAACGTTTATAACGTGTTTGTACAAACATGGTCACCTAATGCAGTATTTTTTTATTTTAATAATAATATTTATTTACTCTAATATCTCATGTACTAAATAATTGTATCGATTTTAATATTTATTGAATTAACGAGTAGCAACACTATGGACTATGGTGTGTTATTGACTTACAAATTATAATTATTGATAGTAAGAGAGATTTTGACGTTGATTAACAATAAAATTATATTGCAATTTGATTTTTGTTAATTTAATGGAAAGTGTTTTCGTATAAATGTACATTGATGTTAGTGGTATGATGTTATTTGGCGTTACTTAGTTATAATGTCTACTTTAATTCAGTCATACGAGCAGCAGTACTCTGTCCTAACAGCTGATATAACAGCTAAAATAGGGCGATTAAAATCTGCTACCGACGGTAAGCTTAACTTTAAGTATAACTTCTAAATTTGGTGTCTCATATTTTATATTATTAGACATAATATCTGTTTGTAGGTAAAATTGTATTTTGTAATGTTTTAAAGTTATTTTGACTTGAAAGGGTGGGTTCTGTATTAATTGACATAGTAAAGACTCTTGTAGCTGCTTACTTATAATAAGTTAAGTGCTGCAAAATATAATAAATTCTACTAAAAGTTTTTTTTATTTTTTCTTTTATAATCATAATATAAGTAGTTTTAGGAAATTAACTAATTTTCAGACGATCGTGATAATTTGTCAAGAGAAATCCAGTCTAATTTCGAGGAAGCAAATGATTTGGTATGTATTTTTTCCTTATTGGCTTTTAAATATAAAAGCAATATTAATATTTCATAAAGTAAGCATGAATATTAATAGGTACAACAAAATCCTTTCAAGACAAAATATATTATAAAAATAATATTCTGAAATATTTTATTTTTAAAAGTTAATTCTATTATTAAGACCTCATTATCACAATTATATTTTACTTTACCAATACATGAATTAATTCAGAAATAAATTTTAATCTCTTGTTTAAAAAAAACATGAATAGATAAGGCTCATTACAAGAATATGTAAATGATAAAAAATAGTGAAATTTTTATTACTTAAATTAGTGCCTACAGCACAAATTTTTTGTTTTTTTGAGAAAAAGTTATCATTAGTCATTATCTGCCACAATATAATTCTTCCTAGTTCCTTTCAGTCGAACAAACCTGTGAAACCAATGGTAGCTTTGCATTTAATTCTTTGACATGATGATTCCGCAGTTCAAATAAGAGTATACTTTTAACAGATTATTTTTATCTTTATTTTGAAACACTTTTAGGGGTACTTTGTAAATTTTGCATACTTTTTGGTATCACTTCATTGTTCTATCAAACCAACAAAGAATAAAATAAAAAACAAACAACAAATATGTAGTTGTTTTCCAGGTTGAATGTTGAAAAAGAATGTAACTACAGGCACAAGGGATGTAACATCTGAAATCCCAAATTTGATGGTCAGTTGATGAATGGAATGATTAATATTTATTAAAGTATGTCTTTGGGCAGTTGTGAGTACTAACCATCAATTTGCCCATTTGCTAGTTTAACTACTTATAACATGATAAAAAAAATATTAGTACATACAATGATTGGTGAACCCAACTGTAGGCTACATGGAAAGTATTTAATCAATGGCAATACACTAAGGTAGTCATTAAATCCTGATAATAATTAATTATTACATCAAATCAATTGTTCCCTCTCATAATTCATTGGGATAGTAAATTTGACACATAATTGACAATATAATTGTATGTTATAACTTATAATACAATACAAATATGATATAATTACTGTAGTCTTCATTCACAATTGAGATTCAATGTTTTATACATAGGTTTAATAATAAATTAACTACATACAATGTTTGGTGAGGTCGGCATTTACGAAATACGAATGTTCGCAATTTTTGATGTTCCTATTTGTTTTTTTTTTAATTCTATGCCCAAAAATAAGCGTTATCAGTGATCTCTATGATTTTTTTGTTCAAATCAATTTTTTTTCTAATAATAATCGATTCATCATAAAATTTTGCTCTGAACGCTTTCGAATTGAACGCAGGCAAACCAAACTATCCAAACTATTATTTATACGGCACTTTTTGTAATTCATAATAAAATACGCGGGGTGGACCGTACGACGCCTTGCACAAACGGGTGAATAAATCTGTTGGCAACTTTGTATAACATGTCCTTGGTTGTGGTTGATTGCACTGGGTAAAATCCTTATATTAATAAGGATTTTACCCATTGCCGTCATCAGAGTCGATTTGACAATTGTAGACCCATAGAGAATCCGAAAATATGTGTATTAAAATACATTTTTATATTTACTTCTAAATGCTAAGACAATTGCATACAAAATAAACTCTCTCACTATTCCTTCAAAGATTTATTGGGCTATTTATCAAAATAAAGAAAAAATAGTAAAATTTATTATCTGGCCCTGACCTATTAGTATGGAGGATCTAAGGCACAGCCCATACAACGGTAAAACTAATAAGACCGTATGTAGAATAAATCAGAATTCACTTGTTTTATGTTATAAAATTACGATTCAAAAGTGCGTGCTTGAATCAAATTGATACTAGTTTCAATTATGACAAAGATATGATTATTTCAGTATAACTTATTAACTTAAAATTTGGTTTCCCAGCTTGAACAGTTGGAGTTGGAGTACAGGGGCGCCGGCTCTGGGTCGAGGGTAGGAGCCTACAGGGCTGAGTTGCAGCGAGTGAGAGAAGAATACCGATCAGTGGCGAGCAATAGTGCAACTTGTAAGTGTATTTTAAATAATAAAGAGGAAAATGCTAATTAACGGTACCAAAGTTTTGTTATTCTATTTTCAGAATTTTAACGAATTCGTGTAATATCATTATGATGTGTTTGAACATGTCTATGTAGAGTACATTCAGTAAATAATATTCTATTTACTGTCCTCTTACTTGATTAACAGATGCAAGCGGCTAAACATTAACGTATGTTCACATGGACGTGACGAAGCATAGTGTGTTAAGCTTTAATTTATTAAAATCATTCCCAGATAATATAGACCAGGAGGAATATGAAGATTGGTCGATGGTTAACGACCAGCGGCGGAAGCTGCTAGATAATACGGAACGTCTAGAGAGATCCGGCAAGAATCTCGCCGAGGGCTACAAGGTGTTGCTGGAAACCGAACAGATCGGGGCCGCGGTGCTTCAGGACTTGAACGCTCAGAGGGAAACGATTCAGAGGTCGCGCGGACGGGTCCGTTGCATTTTCTAAATTAACTAAAACTGATACACGTTAGTTTGGACATTGATTTTATCGTATTGAGTTTTTAGCGTGTAGGCTATATAACAACAACAACAACAACAACAGCCTGTAAATTCCCACTGCTGGGCTAAAGGCCTCCTCTCCCTTTGAGGAGAAGGTATGGAACATATTCCACCACGCTGTTCCAATGCGGGTTGGTGGAATACACATGTGGCAGAATTTCTATGAAATTTGTCACATGCAGGTTTCCTCACGATGTTTTCCTTCACCGCTGAGCACGAGACGAATTATAAAGACAAATTAAACACATGAATCAGCGGTGTTTGCCTGGGTTTGAACCCGCAATCATCGGTTAAGATGCACCCGTTCTAACCACTGGGCCATCTCGACTCGTAGGCTATATATATAGACTCAAATCTATATATTGTGCTGGCGGCACAAGTTATTCGAATGTCTGCGCCGCAGCTCCGCGAGACGGACGCGCAGCTGAACCGCTCGTCGCGGCTCATGAACAGCATGCTGATGAGGCTGCTGCGCGAGCGCGCCGTGCTGGCGCTGCTGCTGCTGGCGCTGCTGGCGCTGGGCGCGGGCGCGCTCTACGCCTACGCGCCCTAGCACGCGCCCGGCCCGGCAGCCGGCCCCGGTCCGCTGGCCAGCTTCGACCCCGGTCCGCTGGCCAGCTCCGGCCCCGGTCCGCTGGCCAGCTTCGGCATCGGGCTGGTGGCGGGCTCGCTCGCGACCCTGACTGCGGTGTACTTCGTGTACATGTTCCGGCGCCTCGAGAATCTCGTCTACCTGGTATTGAACCGCGACGAGCGCATGTGCCTGCGCTGGATGTTCTCCATCTGAGCGCCGACGACGACTCCGCCCCGGGGGAATATTCTAACTTTACGACGAGAAATAATTTAAACTATAGTCTATTCGCGTTAAGAATGCAGTGAGTTGTCATTGTTTACCGGCCTCACTCCGCCCCCTGACCAATCAAATCTTTTTTAACAGCAGGGTGAATGTGTATGCACATTTGTGTTAAAATTCCAACAAATTATAGTTGTTTTAAAGACTAAGTATAATGAATTTAAAAAATACACATTAAAATAAAAAATCCAATCGGGTTGTTTAATCAACAAAATTCTTAACACTATATACAATCGTTTGCGAATCTTGCCATCGCGATGTAGAAATTTACATATTTTGACATAACGTCATCTAGTAGCTATAGGTTACATTAATTATTACGTGTACAGCTTGAATAAATTAAATAAAAATATATAAATAAACAAAATTTAAATTATAAAAATATAAGTTAATAATTAATTAAATGTGAACTTGACTTTGTAATTTGAAAAGATTTGATTGGTCAAAGGGGGCGGAGCCAGGCCGGTAAACAATGACAACTCGCTGCATTCTTAACGCGAACAGACTATAGTTCGATCTATGTCCTTCGATAGTGTAATATGCTATTTGAATTATTTATATCCAGTTGCGAATTAAATTCGGCCATTATGGCGCCCGGTTGGCGCTACACACGCTACGATGCGATCTCCTTAATCCTAATAGTAAGATAAAAATATAAATAATTTAGGAAACTTTATCGTTACGTTTTATTTTAAATCGACTTATTATATTTAATAAGTGTCTGTAATCGCACGTTATTAAATTTAATCTAGCGACGTTAGGTGTAAGAATTATTATTTATCTGTGATCGTCTTAATTATTGTTCTCATATTAAGAAAATTTCCTTATAGCATTAATGTGACAGATTTATTTCTTAGACGGTTAATTCACTTATTTAAAGGGAGATTTAATATTCTAGGTGTAATATTATACAACACTTAAGAAACACAGAATATAAACTTTAATTATGAAAATATGAATTCTTAATTTGAAAATTTCCAACACATCATTGTGGCTATCAACTGTATAAAGACATGGAAAAGATTAACCAATAATTTATAGTAACTTTAATTTGTAATTAAAATACTTTAAAGTTTATTTATTTGTGAATTATTAACTTTTTCATAAAGTATTTCAGTAAGTTTCATACAATCACTACTAAACAAAAAAAATAACATAGATATACACAGAGTAAACAATAATCAGATTTAAATTTAGAAGGTCATATGTAATTGTGGCCATAGACAATTTTATTTATAGATAAGTATAAAAAAACATTCATCTAGTGACCACGGTACTGTTTTAAAATGTTAGTCATATTGGCATTTAGGTCAGTCTGTGTACCTATTTTCAATTAAATAAGCTAGTACTCATACATAACAAAACATAACTGTAATTACGGCGGGGTATAGTAGCATCGATTGTATATACCGTTACGAGTCCTGTCAATACTATCATTAATATATATTAAAAGTTAAATTATTTAATAGAGTATTAAGTTATAGTTATTAAGTGTGTCTTCGTAATGTCGCTATTGTTCATAGTAAACTATGTTAATTGTAATATCGTTTAATTTTTGTGTATATCTGTATTATTATTCTGATGAGAGACTGTCATATACTATAGCTAGAAAATTGTAGATAGATTCTTAAATTCACGCTAAGCTTTTGTTTATATGATAATAAATTTCTGATGTCATAAAATTTGTTTATATTTCATATAATCTCTCATTTTCATTCAATAATAAAATGTCATTTTAATTTCAACTCTATGATTACGTTTGAATTTAACAAAAAAAATTATCGTAGTAATCCAAGTTATTCCTTATTACATCAACTAACTGCCAGTGAAAGTCCTGTCAAAATCGGTCCAGCCCTTTCGAGACAGACAAAAATTGTAAAAAATGTTATTTTGGTATATAACAGACATTCCTATTTTTTATACGTATAGATGAAGTCTCTCATTAATAGAAGCTTCATCATACTATATTTAGTGATAATAAGTTGAGCTGGTTTGACTAGAATACTCAAATCTATATAAACGTCATTATAATCTCATCTGGGAAGGTATAATCTTCTGATATTTTATAAGTGGCGGATTTACAAATCTGCCGCTAGCAGGCTATTCAATTTTTGCCGCCCCTACTTTTTTTGCAACATTTATGATTTGTGTTCTATCGTCTACATTACATCAGTTTTCCCGTTATTAGTATGATTATAAACTAGGTGATATTTTTGTCAGTCACTAGATTATTATACCAACCCGCTATGGAGTGACGAGTATACGGATTACGGACGTAATGTGTATACATATAGTTATAAGTTTTTCTTTTTAATTTCTGTAAGATAATAACAAATTTGTGCTAAATATGCCGCCTTAGGCTCCAGCTTGCTTAACCTAATGGTAAATCCGCCACTGATAACCACACAGCAATGCATTGTTCTGTGTTCATTTTGGAAAAGTTTAATTCATAAGGTTGACGCTCGCATTTAAAACATAAAAGTAAAATTATTTGATCATAAGTTGGCAATGATAAAGTTGGCTAGTATTTAAAAAAAAAAACTGTACAATAAATTATTTATTAATTGAATTTTTATTGATATTACATATTATACATTTATTGAGATATTATATTACTATATACTTGTAACACCTTTTACAAATAAACTATTAACACTTTCATTTACAGATAATTAATAACACTCTGGTTTTTGGAGTTTACTAAAAAGTTTTATATACTAATATTTCGTCATTTTTACATTAAAAAAAAAACGATTGATATTCAAATTAGAAATTGTTTATTTGTTTGAGACAGAAGCAACCTTATTTGTGGTCCCTCAAAGGTCAGGTTTCAATATCTACATTATTTTTCTAGGAATTAATTAAGATTGTGGTTTTAAGTTTATTTTTTTAACAATGTAAAATTATTAAAAGTTTAGGCTGTTTTTAAGACTAGAAATAAAACAATAAAATAAATGATCATCTTACGACATTAACCTGATAAATATTTAACATAATTTTCTTTGAATTCAAAAAAAGTTTTAAACAAAATGCGTATAATTTTAGAGCACTAGTCTTTAATCTTATTTATAACGCATTATTCATAGCTGGCAACACTACGTTGAGTTTTCTTCTGGTTCTATGACATTGTCTTCCTCGATTGAACATCCCATTTTCAAAAGTTTCATGTTACATTCGTTAAGTTTTAAATCCTGTAAGAAATAAAGAATCTTTGAGGAAAAAAATAATATCACAAAGATTTTAGAATTAAGAGAGGGAATTATTGCCTAAATCTGTTGTTGCAGTAGCTATATTTTTTTTTACTGTATTTTATTCTCGACTATATTAATATTGCATGTATTGTATTTCTATAATTGATTTCTGTTAATTCGGCAAACCAAACATTGGAACATCACAGAGAATTAAGAGAGTAATTTTAGTCCAGTTATAATATTAACAGTTTACTTTTATACCACAATAAAGTTTTACCCTTCCCAATTTAAAAGAATCATACCTGATCAGCGAGCAACTCCAACAGATCATCTTGATCTTTCTTCATTTTCTCCAACTCCTCAGCGGTATTCTTCTGACTCTCTCTAGCATCATTTAGATCTCTGGTCAACCGTGTCACTTCTTCTGTTAGCTGCTGTATCCTGGCCTGGTATTCGCCAATTCTCGGGTCCGGTGGTTGAACTGGGTTTGGTTGTGATTGTGGCAAGGAATTAGCTGATACCTGGGCTTTGAGTAACGTGTTCTCGTCCTTGAGAAGAGAGTTAGCTGCTAGTGAATCATTTAATGCGCTCTGAAAATAAATTATCATATCAGTTTTTAGTATAATAGGATAACTTGTATTAAAATAATACAAGTATAGTATAGCGTCAAGAAATTTTATTTTGAAAAAGTTATCCATATTTTTTGTAGTGACTTTTTAATGGGACTGGTTAATCTTGTATTTAAAGCATTCAAACAATGTTTTATTAATTTAGATTAGAATACTAAAAAAATGCATGAAAAAATTTGCTGTTTATATATTAATACATGGGTAACATATTGTGAATCTTTTAAGTCTTTTAAAATTATTTTAATAATAATGTACAACTTATTATTTTATTATTATTATTTAGATTACAAAATATCTTGGGAGTTGTGTGTACCTGCAGCGAGGCGGCTTGGCCCGCCAGCGCTTCCAGCTGTTGCAGCAGCTCGCTGAGTCGGGCGTCCTGCAAGCGAATAACCTGCTTGTACTGCTGCAGGTCAGCCTCCGACGACTGCCGCTCTTCATTCACTCCATTCTCCTGTTTTATCTGTACACTCTGAATGAGAACACCTGAAATAAAGATGATTTATTTAAATATTGAATTAAAGTCAATTTCAAGTCAACTCTGTATTCAAAATACATGTGCGTATGTTTTCTGAGATTCTGTTGTTAAAACATTACTGTAGTACATTAGATTACTGTCATAATGTACTACAACATTCAAAACAAAAAAAAAAAATCAAACACCAAAAGAGTTTTTGGCCTCATGTAGTTGGGTAATTGAAGTAAGCGGTAAGACAAATAAAAGTAAAGTAAAGTAAAGTAACAGCCTGTAAATTTCCCACTGCTGAGATAAGGCCTCCTCTTCCATTAAGGAGAAGGTTTGGAACGTATTCCACCACGCTGTTCCAATGCGGGTTGGTGGAATGCTCATGTGGCAGAATTTCGATGAAATTAGACACATGCAGGGTTCCTCACGATGTTTTCCTTCACCGCCGAGCATGAGATGAATTATAAACACAATTAAGCACATATATATAGTGTTACTTGCCTGGGTTTGAACCCGCAATCATCGGTTAAGATGCACGCGTTCTAACCACTGGGCCATCTCAGCTCTTTTACTTAAGACAAATACTAATACAAAAAATGAACAGACGCTAGAGTATACAATAAGTTGAATGTGTCGGCCCAGGGTGATGAGAGCTGAGATGGCCCAGTGGTTAGAACGCGTGCATCTTAACCGATGATTGCGGGTTCAAACCCAGGCGAGCACCGCTGATTCATGTGCTTAATTTGTCTTTATAATTCATCTCGTGCTCAGCGGTGAAGGAAAACATCGTGAGGAAACCTGCATGTGACAAATTTCATAGAAATTCTGCCACACGTGTATTCCACCAACCCGCATTGGAACAGCGTGGTGGAATACGTTCCAAACCCTCTCCTTAATGGAAGAGGAGGCCTTATCCCAGCAGTGGGAATTTACAGGCTGTTACTTTACTTTTTTTCAGGGTGATGCGTAAGAGCGGCGCTTACCTTCGAGGCTCTTGAAGAGCCTGCAGAACTCGTAGTCGACGAGCACGTCGTGCGGCGCGGCGGCGCGCGGCTGCGGGTGCTTGGCGGCGCGGTTGTACAGCTCGTGGCGCGACACCTCGCCCAGCTTGGCCGCGAACGTCTCCAGCCCCACGCGCCGCAGCAGCAGCTGCCGCAGCGCGTCGCCGCTGTACTGCGGCGCCGAGTCGTCGTTGAAGTGGATGCAGATGGCCAGCAGGAACGCCGACAGCCCTGCACATTATTGCAGCGGGTAACGAATGTCCATAGCGCATAGGTCATTTAGTAATTTTATGTATATTTCTGTGTCTCCTGTTTCACTGGCTTACTCAAATTTCGACAAAAAAATGATTCTGTTGTAACACAATATAACACAGCTATTTCCACCACTCGACCATGGAGGTTTGACGACCTCCACGGTCGAGTGGTGTGTATACCGGTTTTCATGGGTACGCTACTCTGAGGTCCCGGGTTCGATTCCCGGCCGAGTCGATATAGATTACCATTAGTTTTCTATGTTGTCTTGGGTCTGGGTGTTTGTGGTACCGTCGTTACTTCTGATTTCCATAACACAAGTGCTTCAGCTACTTACATTGGGATCAGAGTAATGTATGTGATGTTGTCTCATATTTATTTATTTATATTTATTATTCCACGGTGTGTGTGTGTGTGTGTGTGCGTGTGTGTGCGCGTGCGTGTGTGTGCGTGCGGCTCACCCTGCAGCAGGCAGTCGTTGTCGTCGTGCTCGTTGCTGCACGTGTGGTTGACGAGGCAGGCGACGGCGCCGTTGGCGCGCAGGAAGGCGGCCACGGCGGCCGGGCAGTGCGCCGTCCACTGCGCCAGCAGCATCAGCAGCGCCACCTGCGCACGTACGGAACCGTTATTGCGCTACAAGTCGCCGCCCGACTTGAAAGATCAAATTTTCTCTTATATGATATAATTGTAGCATAACCGTACTTCAAGAGTGCAGTGTTATGATCATGCAAAAATAGTTCCATTTTCCCCTAGCCCTGTGTCTGATTCGACGTTTGAAAGCTAATAACATGATCGAATCTTTTATGCACGAATATACATAACTTTATTGCATAGCTTGATTGATAAGATCCGTGTTTATTTGAGCTTTACTTCTGTATATAGGTAACATAAGAAAATACTTTATTAAATCGTTTCTCATTTTGAAACATGGATTGAAATTTAGACAAACTAGCTAAACAATACATGTTGTTTAGACCTTTAAAAACTTATCACTTTGAATGTTATCCATATAATATACTGTTAATTTGAAGTTCTAAGTTATAAGCAGATGGTGTAACTTTTTCAATAAATAAAAAGAGAAAGCAATTATTTACATTATTATACTAAGTTATTATAAACAAGGTCGGATGATAAATTCCCAGCGCCCTTAGCATTCGTCAAGGCGAGAATTGAAGATCGAAGTTGAAGTGGCAAAGTGCCGAGAGCGCTTAGCTTCCTCTATAACGATTCAATTAGACGAACAAGATTTCAATGGGACTTTGTAGAACAAAGTAAACAAATTCGTTTTACTAGTGGACCTCACGCACAACTTTGTGTTTATTACAAATAATTGGATTTTCTCGATACCAATTTTCTTTACATTTTTTAATTTTTTTCTTATACGGCCGTAGCACCGCTCTTTAACCGGCCAGTATTTTTTTTCCGCTATCTATTATTAAATCTTTATTAAATTTAGTAAATTGCATTCAAGAGTCCTCTCTTCTCTTCAAAATGAGATCATAACCGGTTTTCTATGTGCAGCTATCATCCCATAATCACTCGAAAAAAATCTACTAACGCTAATACATACGATATCTTCGTTGTCTATGATAAACACACATACTCTGTTGCTAAGTGGTCTCTTTCGACCAGATACTAACACTGTAAGAATACAGTCTTACAATGCACCAAAGATGTTCCTTGAACTTATAATTACGCTAAGCAATGTTGATTAAAAATATTGCCATCTCTTTCTCGTGTGATGTTTATTTATGGGATCGTTTTGCGCTACAAGTTACAATATAAACAAAAATTGAGCAATTACCAAGTATTCTGTCATATGTAATATAGATATGGCTAATTAGCCATCCGCTTTTACATCACAACAAATATTCGGACGTGTTTTTATTTTATTGTGTATTATTCATAAGACTTCTGTATTTTATGTTTGTAATGTACAATAAAGAATATTAACATAACATAGCATCAATCTAGTTATGTTAGCTTAAAGCATGAAGACAATAGAAGTGAATGCTTAATCAGCTGAATGTAAGTCATTGTGTCATTCTATGATTTGGGATCATATATCTCGGGAAACGATTTTGTAAAAAGGGTACAACATTCGACTAGAGCAAATCCCTCTGTTCGGTCGTGTCAATTTTAATTATAATTAAATATTTTAAAACTCAAATATTATATCTTTTTAAAAAAGTCTGTCTTGCTCCCGTTAACTTGTCTATCTATCAACAACAATATCGTTCAAAACATCAATCGTGAATTGGAATGTTTTACTGTAAAAGGACTTCAAGTCTTGCGTCGACTTACCTTAGACTGTAACTTGGTCGTTTGTTGCAGCAGCAGCGTGCACTGGTGCAGCAGCGATACCGGGGTACTTCCGATGTTGGTAGCGAGCAGCACCCTCAAAAGCTGCTCTTTCTGAGTCGGGTTGTCTATCAGAGCGTGCATGAGGGCCACCGCTGAGAACCAGTTGGACAGGAGGTCGGACGAGAACAGGCCTCCGCAAAGGATCTGCCCACTGGTGAGGCTGGATACATCAGTGGAAGACGGCAGGAGAGTTTGGACCAGGTTCGCCTGGCTGACCTCGTTGCGGTAGAGGTAGCATTGGAAGCAGTACAGTACGGCGCACCTTGTTTAAAATACCATATTCATTACTAATCAGTCAAACTATACGAGACTTAAGAATTTTTTAGATCTTTTTTTTACATTCTTACCTTAAAGAAAACGGTTGCTTCTCGTTGACCATCGACATTAGGAGCACTATGATGGCCGGCCGCGGCGGGTACGAGGGCGCGATCACGGTCCCAATGAACTCCTGGTTGGTCGCGTCTCCTCTGACCACTTCGCCCACGGTATTTATGGTCTCCGTTAAGATGTCCGCCGGGACGCCGCTTGCCATTAGAATATTGCACAACGAATTTAAAAGGCCAGCGTTGTTCATTATCTTCTGACAGTTCGATACGATCTGGGCGGAGTTGCTTGGGGACACTAATGTTCTGACCAGTTGCAGCATGCAGTGCACATTTGACACTTTCTGTGGGGACCAGCCGGCTTCTTCAGAATTGTCGGGAATGTTAAACATCGGGAGCATCTTCTGTATATAACTGCCCTCTTTGAAAAAGTTAATATTGCTGCTGTTATTTTTCAACAAATTCAGCATAAGCAAGAGACAATCTTCCACTATTATTCCACCATCAGAGTAACCTTCGCTGCTCAATATTTCGAACAGTCTATCGAATGCGTTTTCGAAGGCGACAATTTTCTGTATATTTGCATTGCCTTTCGTTAATTTAATGAGTAATAAAAGAGTTTCGTTTCTGATCACCTCTCTAGTGTCGGATAGAAGATCCATCATTTTAGACACACCCATTGGTTTGTCTAGAATAATTTCCTGTATATCTTTAGTCCTATTGGTTAATAGAGATATTAAAAGCTGTACAGTAGAGAGTCTGACGCGAAAATCATATTCGTCTAAGAGGTCTAGAAGTAGTTGTATATTATGTGGATCCTTTATAAACATTTCTGTGAATTGGTCACCAATATTCATCGGTATGTGAGGCTTGTCTTCTTCCTCTTCGAATTGTGAAGGTGACACAATATTGTTGAGAGTGTCCAGTGCATAGTTAACTGTTTCATTGTCAGCTTTGTCAAGTTCTAAAATCTGTAAATATCAAATTACACATAAAGCTAGAGATATACCAAAAAAAATTGAGTTTTCACTAATATAACCTTTAATACAAGATTTAAATATATTTTATTCTATTAATGGGCCATTCATTTATTAAGTAAATCAATCCAGGGTAAGGGGTTCAACAATGTCTTATGTTTTCTTAAAAGGGGGTGGGAAAGAGTTTCGATATTTCTTACGTACAATTATAAAAATGCGCACAGTTAAAATTATTTGACAAAAAGCGGAAAAATTCATCACTTTGAAAAATAACCATTAAGATACCAAATGTTTATTCATTTTTTTCCTATAAATTCTTAGGTAATCAATAGTATAAAGGGGGATATATTATAGAGGGGGAGGGGGTCAAAACCTAGTAAAAAAAGTCATACATAATAAATGAATGACTTCTAAAGTATAAATTTATAGTTATTGTCAAAAATAATGCAAAAAAGAAATTTGGATTATATATTGAGTACATTCACAATAAATAACAAATGCTATGCTTGAGATAAATAAAAAACTTTTTTTAAACCTGTCTCAATGTGTCGAGGCCTTGAGCACCAACTTCCAGGCGGTACTTTCTGGACATTGCCTTTAATGCCCTGCAAGCATCTCTGCGGTCTTCGAGCAAAGTAGAATTACTAGCTCTTTCCACTAGTCTTTCCACCTATTAAAATATACAAAATGAATTTTAATTATTTGTAGAGATGATTCAATTTAGTCTCAATTTGATCACCTTTAAGATAGATATAATAATTTTATATATAAATAGAATATATATATCACTGATATGCCACCAATCCAGTACACACCAATGCAGAACCTAAGGTCAAATTTCTAATGAATATGTATGAGGCTAAATTAGATAGAAATCATATCAAGTTACATATAGGAAATGTGCCAACCAAAAGCTTCCTTCAAAATCTTCAATAAATACACAATTCCCCTAAAAATTTAATATAATACTGAATGGTAGTATTAACAACTGATTTAAACAGCACATGACACCTACACTAGGCCAAGAAAGCTATAGATTTGACACTTAAATTTTTATTGAGATAATTCACTTAATGTTCTTTTACATTATATTTACAGTATAATTGTAAATAAGCAGCTTACATATATACAATACATTACAATACATTTACGGATGTTTAATCGTCTCACCCAATCACATACACAAGAGATAAGTTTGCAGTGTCACACAAAAATACAGTCAACACCTACGCTGCTGAGTGTTAAAATCTATTTACTACTAAGTTTATAAATAGGTCAATTAATTCTTAATACTGAAAATATCTGAAAATCGTCACCGTTTCAGCAACCGACGGCTGTTGTCCAGGTTCGGGTGCCCCGAGCACCGTTTTTAGTCCACTTTTTAGGAAATCCATTTTGTACGAGTATCTCCCACTTTTAGCTATCGTTTTATTTTGTTATTCTAAGTGAAACATATCGATATATTAGAAAAACCGCTGCAATATTTGCTTCAACGACACGTCAGGGTATTACTAAATTTGACAATTGTTTAGCTGTCAGTGGATATCAATGACATGTTGTGAATGTGAACTATTATTCTGTGATTGCGACATAGAGTATTCGATACAAATAATACCATCAATCAAGTCAATAATATAACTGTTGATTATATTAATTAATTGTCGACCACCAAATAATCGTTTTATCAATTTATGTACTGTATTTTTGAAATATGATATAACGTTTCACAAAAAGATACAACAATATTGGCCTTTGAAAAATACCTAGATACTTTTTCAGTTCAAGTAATTACAAAATAGTGTCGATATTATTACACTAATAATCGATAATTTGATAAATTGACATAATTCTCAATTGATTCAATACACACAAGACAGTTGTCAACTCATTAATCAATGTCAACAAATACAATTCAAATTGTTTTTGTTTTGAGGTCGTAATTTGTTGCACAAAATACGAATTTTATATTAGTTATACTCTAATAGATTTTAGCGATATATATAACTTGCATCTTCAGTATTTTCTATACACAATATTATAATGGCTACAGATTTAAGTGCTAGTTTTAATGAACAATACATCAATATTAATACGAAGTTGAAAAAGTATGTCGAAGACTTTGAGTGCAGTAATCAGTTAATTGTAGTTATTATTTACGTAATTCTATGTTTACAGGAGGTTTATGCGTAAGCCAAATATATCTGAGGCTACAAATGAATTCATAGCTCTCGCCATACAATGTGAACACTTAGAGCAACCTGCGTTTGCTGGTCAAACGTATATTGGAGCGGCAAAGTGTGAAGCGTCAGCAGGAAATTTCCTAGGTGAAGCTGAACAGTATATTGCTGCAGCTCGACAGTTTATGAAAGCTGAAAAAAAACTAATATCATTGAAATTTTACAGCCCAGATAGAGAGAATTTGGAGGTGAATAAGCGTAGATTACTTTTATTTACCAAATTGTTTCTCAACTTTCTGAAACTTATTATTATAAAAAATGAATGAATCAGAAATATCATTGCAATAGGCATGACGAATGATTTTCAAATTCTCTTTCATATTGTATGTACACACATATTTGATACGAAAAACACTATATTTCGGTAATTAAATAAGCCTTACGGCAGTTTTTATTAATTTTCTTTAATCTTTGACATTGGAGTATGAAAACAGCTCGTAAGTGTCATGGCGACGTCGTGACGTCACGGGTATATAAACAAGCTTCTCGTTGTCATTTTTTGTATGTGCTGCAAAGAAAATTTAACTGAAAAAATGAATTCCAAGGTTTATAAGTCGTGTGCGGTCCCTTTATGTAAAAATACGTCTCTCGTAAACCCTAATAAGTTGTTTGTGTATGTTCCACACAAGAAAATAATACGAGATAAGTGGTTAAAGCTAGCTCGGCGAAACCCAAACAGTGTAGCGACGAATACACCACTTTATTTCTGTGAAGACCACTTTGATGTGAGTATGTTATATTATGATATTAATTTTAAAGTTGAAATCTTTGTTTACCGTAGAAAAATTTTAAATATTGAGTGAGGCTTCACAATAACAATTGAGGTTATGTTTATGTTGGTTATGTTTCTTCTCATCAATTATTTTAATCTTGCAGTTGCCAAATGATATGGAGAACTATATGGAGTATCATATAATGGGATCGGTATCGCAAGTTCGAATGAAACCAGGTTGCATGCCCAAAAAATTTATATGTCAGCCAGACAGGTTAACGAGAATGTCTGACTTAATAGAGAGACCCCATGTAGCAAAGAAACGGAGGATGATGATTGTAGAAGAATGCGAAAAGCAATTTGAAGAAAGCAGAATGGTTACAGAAAATTTACAATCTCTTGCAAATGCATCCAGTAGCTCAGGTATGTATTTTAATATTCATTAGTCCATCGCAATCATAAATATATATATATATATTCTTAATTTCTCACCATTCTTATATGAATAAAAAGATACTAACATTTATTTAAATTAATAAAGCACCTCCATTGCCAAAACACAAATCATATAAAGATTTTTGTTACTTAGTAATCTCTTTAATTTAGTAATAATTATATATTTTCTTTTACAGTTCAGCAGACTATTGAAGAAGCTACACAACCACCAACACCTAGAATGCTAGATAAATCAGTACAAGTGTACATCAGTAAAACTTTTAGAAGCAAAGCTATCCAAACAAAAGCCAGTTTGGTAAATCAGATGACATCACCATTGAAGCCATCTCAGCACTCCGTCTCTACATCACCATTTAAAATAAAAACTATTATTAATAGTAACCCATCAAAACCAAGTGTAACTGTGTTGTCAAAAATAATAAGAAAAATAGAACAATCAGATAGTGATACTTCCTATACTCCCTCTTTGGCTCAGCCAGACTCATCACCATCCACAAAATCTCTTCAAATAGAGTCTATATCAGATTGTAGCGAAATGATAGATGATGACAAAAAGAGAGAAGATTTAAATAATTTAAATTGTACTTTGAGAAGAATTAATAATAATCCCCGTGCTTATATTGGCATTCCTTTAAACTGTTTTTATTTAGTGAATGTGATTCAAGAACAGACAGGTATACCATTTGAACATATTTTACTATGTCTTAAAAAAATTAAACTGAATAATTCTTTCCGTGAACTTGCTGATGATTTTGGCATGGATAAATCGTATCCAAGCAAAATATTTTTTAAAAATATACCTGTTATAGCAAGCGTATTGCGTCCTTTTATTGTAAAATTAGATAAAGACTTAATTAAAAAAAATTTACCTATGGCTTTCAGGCATAAATATAGTAAAGTTACTTGTTTAATAGACTGCTTGGAAATTGAAGTCCAAAAGCCATCAAAGGCCTTAAACCAAGCACTTTCTTGGTCAGACTATAAGAAAGCAAACACTATAAAATATCTTGTATCTTGTACTCCAAATGGGCTAATAAATTATATATCAAATGGTTATGGAGGCCGAATTACTGACACATGTATTGTCGAAACATCTGATTTTTCAAAATGTTTGCAACCAGGTATGTGGGTCATGGCAGACCGTGGTTTCAAACATATTGAAGTTTATTTGAGACAAATGGGTGTGCGGTTAGTAAGGCCTCCAAGTGTTGTCTCTGGAGCTAAGCTTACAAAAGCTGAAGCGAAGGAAACAAAACAAATTGCAAGTTTGCGGATCCATGTTGAAAGATTGATCCGACGAATACGAGAATTTAACATGTTAAAACCCCATGCATGTCTTAACTTAAGTTTAGTTAAAGTACTTGATGAAGTAATAACTATAGCTTGTGGTTTGATAAATGTACAAGATGCACTAATTAAATAAAACACATTTATGTAAGCAAATTACTTTTTTATTTTCTGTTCTATACTTTTATTTCCTATTCTATACTTTTATATAAAAGTGGATACACATGGGATTTCCAAAAAGAAATAACACTAACAAGAAATTCTGATATATAACTTTCATCAAATTTTATAGATAAAATTTCTACTTCTTTATTGATGCAAAAATTTGGGTTTGCTACACAAAAGTAACAGTTATTTATGCCACTCAGAAACATTTGCATCTGCATCTGTGCAAAGCATTTTTTACTCGGTTTACCATTATTTACATAATTTAAATAAGTTTTATCACTTATGGGACACTTAATCTCAATAATACAGTCGTCACATATTCCATCAGGGGAACCTGCTAACATGGGATACATTTTTGATACGAACAGTCCACTATCTTTTATTTTTTTCCCAAGCTTCTTGCTAACTATATCTTTCACTTGAGCTTCTAAATACCTCCCACGTTTCATGGCTGGTGTGTCTATTATTTTTCCCCCCATGATTGTTGCAATGAGTGTACCATCATCAGTCTTGCACCGACTGACTTCAAATGCTTTAGAAGCGGTTATCCTGCCATATCTGAGTTCATGCCACAGATTATTTTTGTACTGGTCCCTTGTTTGATTTTCAATTTTATTTATAATTTCAACAGACAAGTTGACCTTACTTAAAAATACATCAGGACACTCTTCTTTGTATGTCAATACCAGATGGTGCATTGACGCACTCAGTAGGTCATCAAAAACATAATCATGTTGATATTTTAATATTTCACAGTTGGAAGTTTTTCTTTTCTTGCTTTCTTCTAAAAATCTTTCTAAAACTTTTTGATTAGATGGCACTATAGGGCTTCCTTTGGCTAACTCTTTTGCTGAAATATACTTTAAAGTAGTGCCAACTCTTGAGAGCTTTGATTTTAGCCAATAGCACTGTACTTCAGTACATGAAGGTTCTTCGCTTCGCCGATGGACCCACATTAGCAAAGCTATGGCGTGTTTACAGCCACCCTGAGCTGCAACACAATCATGACACTGAACTGATATGACTTTCTCATTATCTTCATCAACTATCAAAGTGACTGCATACAACTTTGCATGGACTTTATGTTCCGGGCAAATCTTGCACTTTACTGTGCAGACATTCTCTTCTCTTTTCAGTTGTACATAACTGATTGCATCATCGCCATAGGATGGTCTTGAAGACCTGGAATAAATAACAATAATCAGGACAACATCTACATACTGACTTGACATGGTGTTTACGTTAATCATAGTACATGTTAGAAATAAGTATGTACATAATATGTATTTACAGATAAAATTTTATAATGAGACATAGGTACTGTTTGTAGGTGTTAAAATATACTCTCTATATTGTTAAAGACATGTTTATGTTCTTGTTACAACATAAAAAAGTGAAGTAGTTACATAACCTAAAAGATAATCTTATTTTTGTAAAAATGAAAATATTTCATTGTTGACCAATGTCACGAAATGTTTGAACATCTTCAGATAAATACAAACTTTATATACTTACAAGGAGGTTTTTACATTTCTGAACTCGGAGGAGCAAAAATCTTTATTTGATGCGAGGAATTCTCCTAACATCAGTATATCAATCCTCGGTAAATTAGAGCTTGTTGCCTTTATATAGCCTGGCTCCATCGTTATGATGTCGAGAAATGGCACTGATGGTAACAAATCGATAAAAAACTCAATAAATATGCGTAAACACAACAAAATCTGAAGCTTCTCAGTGATATTTATATAGACGTGACGTAATGCGCTGTGATTGGTGTTTCATTCAAAATGGCCGATTGTAGTTTTTACAGCTTAATTTTTATTGAATATCTTATTAATCTCAATTTATTTATTATAATAAAATTCTTTAAAAAATATCTTTAAATATAGATTATTCGATAAAATCAAAACATCTTAAATTATTTAACACTGTCGACACGCCTATTATTAATAGTAACTATTTATGGATTAAAATTAAAAATCTTTCAGGCAGCTATAGGTTGCTATATGCAAGCTCTAACCAAATATCCAGCAAAGTCTCCAATCCGCACATCAATACTATTAGAATTGGCCAATGAACTCATAGAACTCGATCACAAACATGAGGCCTTGGCCTATTATGAGCAAGCAGTTGATATAATTGAAGACAGCACAATGAAATTAATGTGCATGAGAAATTTAGTGAACTTACTCATTAAGTGTGGTATGGTTTATACAAAGCTGTTTTTTATTAAATAAATAAGTCAAATCACTTTAAGAGACAACAGTTAAATAAAATAAAAATGTATTAAATCCTTTTGTTGATCTAAATTGAAATGACACCATCATTCCGCGTTCTTACCTTTACTATTTAATAGCACCATTAATTATTTAAATGAAGATTCTCGTTATCATTTTCCTAACTTTTTCTAAAAAATAATATCATTAAATTAACTTTTTGTCACTTTTAGGAAAATATGATATAGCATTGGAAACTGCAAACAAAATTTGCGATTCTAATATTTATATCCCTGATGGTATTTTGACAGAGTAAGTTTAACACATTAATATTATTATTTGTTCACTCAGTACAAATTTTACAAATCTTTTTAACTACAGGTTACAAATCAGCAGAGTTCTTTTGGTCCTCTTAGTAGATCCGGATGAAGATACAAATTCTGCATCATTAAAACAAATGTTGGATAATTTGCTGTATGATGAAGATAGTGACGGTAATTACAGAATTAAACACAATTTTAACTCATTTCCATGGTGTGTAACCATCATCATACATTTAAAATAACATATCAATTATTTTTTTCCAGCTATTCCATTCAACATTGATTTAAGGTTAAAACTACAGTCTATTATTATCTCTAGCAGCTGTATGGATCAACAATCTCTGATTAGTATAGCTTCTGATATTAATCCATATTTTACCATAGAACAGAGAGAGTTGCTGGAAACTATTATTGAAAAGAAATCTGAATGATAATGCAGAGCAGATTGTTTTTTTATTGTGATAAATAATAATGTTGCTTAATGTTTGATAATTTGCAACTATTACTTTGATTCTTTAAAGGATTGTCTATATTGTTATGTTATATGTATATGCTATTTATTCAAAAATTAAATCTTAAGATTCAGAGGAAATAAACAATAAAAAACTCAGCTCATTTAGTCACTTTATTTGTTACCACTTCCTTTTTTTGTCTTTTTCTAGTTTTATGCACCATTTTTCTTCTCTCTTAAAGTGTTTCTAAAAAACAACACTTATAATATTTTATTTCAAGATACATAATGAATGGAACTATTAAGATTTTTTATCTATGTCACTACTACTTATATCCCCATGATTTTTAAGTATAGCAACATCTATTACATCACCAAAGTTGACTTCTTTATCAATCAGACAATTGTCAATCTTCACTTCATTTCCAAAGTTGGCAGAAATATCAACAATTTCTTTATCCTTAGAACGAGACCACATTTCATCAAATTCATCATCTTCCTCATCACTGTTGTCACTTTTTCCTTTCTTGCTTTCACTGGTTTTTTGCCAGCAATACTCAAATGGGTAACTGATATTCCTATTGTCATCTGGAGCAATCTCAAAATGTGAAGATAAGGAATTGTAGGTGGCATGGACACCTTCCAACATATTAACGTCAACCTCTTCAAATCCAGTGATAGACTTGAACAAATCTTCAGCCGTGATAATGTCTGGAACTCCTTTCCTTTCGAAGAACTGTACAAAAGAAAACAAAATTAAATTAAATTGCTTTACACTATTTAGTTTAATATTCAGTATATTACTTACATTAATAATATTACGGCAGTCCCTTAAGAGAAATTCTAGACCATTAGGATGATCTGGCTGCACTGACTGTGATACATCTATAAACCAACATTTGTTTTCCCACCAAAGAATATTGTATTCTGACAAATCTGCATGCACTAAGTGCCCCACATTGTATAATTTATGCATGGCCTCTACGACTTCATTGTAAACACTGGGCCATTTTTCTGGCTTCATAATAACATCTCTCAGTTTTGGTGCAGGTTTATTATCTTTACCAATAAAAGACATCACAAGAATATGCTTCTTCAAGCAAACCATTTCAGGGCAGTTCAAACCAATCTTCTGTATTCTCATCATGTTGTGCATCTCTTTCTCTGCCCACATATGTACAATTTTCCGTGGATTCTGCTTAGAAAAACGATCCTTAAATCTGTAGTCTGCTTCTATATATTTGTCACGAGTTTTGAACTCATTTAGAGTAGTCTTAAAGACCTTTATTGCACATTCTTTAGGTAAAACCATCTCTAGGTAAGACTGATCGCTATTGGCATGCAATACAACTGATTCTTTACCAGTTGATATAACTCCATTGATGTCTTCTAACATACCATTATTGATGAGCTTAAAAAGAATAAGTCTTGTTGCTTCATCAAGACCCATTTCGGCAGTAGCTTGGCTCTCTTTTCTGTCCAACATCTTGTGTTTACGAGCTTGGTTCCAACGAGTATGCTCTTTCAATTGGTTGAACACAGAATTTGATAGTTTCATGTCGAATCCAGCACCATCGCCTGTGCATACTTCAGGTGGAAATGCCATAACTTTGCAAGCATTCCTCCTCCCATTAATAGTGCTATCATGTTTGGTGACCATTTCACCATCCTTCATAATATATCCGCGCTTGGGAAGGCTAGCGAACTCTTTTTCGTTTGTTTCAAATCGATCCCAATCTTTTTTATGAGCGAGCCCCAGGTCTTCGTCGTCAGATTCAGAGTCATACACCAAATGTTCAGGAACATTGCGATAATTATCAAAGGACACAGATACCTTGGCGTCTCCATTTCGCTTCTTTTCAACTCTTTTTATTTCGTCATCATATTCTTTATCGAATTGACATTGCAAAACTTTTGCAATAATAGCATCTGAATCGCAATACTCTTTTACATTAGATTCCTCTATTTGGCGTAGAATATCAGGCGACAGTTCTGTAGATTCTGCACTAACGTGGTTATCTGATATTTGCTCAGCAAACTTTATCTCCTCCTTAACCTGCAGACCCTTAGCATATTCCTCTGACATAATATCAGACAAATTTTGTGTATCGCAGGGTACAGAAACTTTCTTCCAGGGATTCGACATCTTAATTAAATAAATTAAAAATATCACAGTTTTCAAATAGTTGTTAAAATAAATATATATTTAGATTTGTACGTAATTAAAATTTTATTTCACAATATTGTGTATACTTCAATTCAATCAAAGTAAATTTATTTTTACCACAGATAACGAGAAATATTGATTTGGTAGACAACTGTCAAATTTGTTAAGTTGGAGAGTCAAATTTGTTATGTACAGATTAAAAACATTGAAAATGGTAAAATAATTACTATTCCGATTTAAAGTTATTATTTTCAAATATGCTAAGCGTGCTATAATATAATATGGCTTGATATTGGAAACGGTGGCAGGTGCCAACCAGAGAGAGTATGAACAGACAGGCTACTTTCCTAGGAATTTTAGAATTTCCAATCTCAACGGCAATTTTATTGGATCAATGGTGCTCTTTTATTGCGATTACTACGATGTACATGTTTCTATTCTGAAAAGTTAAAAATTCGATAAATGTCGATCACGATATCATCGATATCACTGATAGTCCAGTCATTATAGACAAATAAATTATTATAAATAAAAAAAAAACGCCTTCAAAAATGAACTAAAAAGAAAAAAAATAATCAGTTACATCCATATCCAATTTACGATTTTTTAATCACCTCTCAAAGTCGGTGCCAACATTACTAATATAGGTACATAATACATACATACAAAAACTAAATCTATTTATTGTATAGATGACACCATTAGACAAACCTCACTATCGATACAAATTAAATGATTTAAATATAGGAATTTATTTACTTTGTTGGTACCGACTTCAAAAGGTGATTAAAAAATCGTAAATTGGATATGGATGCAACTGATTATTTTTTTCTTTTTAGTTCATTTTTGAAGGCGGTTTTTTTTATTTATAAAAATGTATTTACTGCTTTTCATTGTTGTTTCTTTTCTATTAGGAAATAGAAAACAGCACAATCACAATCTCTACCTTTAAAATAAAAGACTTGCTAAAACCGGTAATAAATAGTAAATATTTTGTTTTACATTATTTTGAACAGCTTTTGTATTTTTCGAAAAAAGAAATTACATAATACGCATCGTATGTGTGTGTCATGAAAGGCATTCAACGCAGCCCTGTTCTTTCTTATTTTGCGTGAGTAAATTGTTTTGAGCTAAAGCCGTTAAGCTGCTACAAGAGCCTAGTATCAATTAATATTTAACATTTACTAAAAATAGTCTCCCCAACAGCTATATTTTACCAAATACTTACATGTTGACAAACATGTATTGCTCAGCAACCATATTAAAGTAGTCGAAACAAAACCGTTAAATAGTAAATTTTTTTTTATAAAACAGTTCTAATGATCATTAGCGACCTATCCAAGGATACCTCAAACTATGGGATAAAATAGTTTTTTTTACTCACTTTATAAATAAACATCCCAAAAATGTTTTTTAAAGATTTTATTGCATGATTTTCTCAGCCTAATTCATATGTATACTGATGTCAAATACAGCTTTACAATACAGCTTTTTATTATTAAGTACCTCGGAGCAAAACTGCGAACAGACAGACAAACAGGACGAAACTATAAGGGTTCCGTCTTGACTACGGAACCGTAAAAACTTAAATCGCACAGATGTGCCTATATTAATATTTGGGGAGTTCATTCGACTTCTTCAATATCCCATCATCAGATCCTGTTCTCCTGACAATAATATATTTTTCGTTATATTTAATTCATAATAAAAAACAAATTAAACATTCTTATTCTTATATATAATAGTTATTCCCTTCTCGGTTCATTTACATTTCACGGCCTGTTTTTAACCGACTTCAAAAAAAGGAGGAGGTTCTCAATTCGTCGGGGCCTCTTTTTTTTATGTATGTTACCGAATTATTGAATATGGCTGGGCCGATTTTGACAATTCTTTTTTTGCTTGAAAGGGCATGTTTTACAGGTGGTCCCATTGTCAGGAGATCAGGATCTGATGATGGGATCCTGGAGAAATCGAGGGAACTCCTCAAACTTTATAGGCACACCTATAGTGATTTCGGTTTTATTCAAAGTGCCTTGGTCATATGCTCACAAAGAATCCCATTATTTGACTGTCGACTCTAAACATAACTCAACGCCGTTTCAATACGATGTGGACTGCAACTCAAATTAAGCGTTACCTAAGTTACAATAGCCTAATGGTAACTGCTCATCGCCAATTAGACAATACCATTTTTCCCGATGCAATTCCGTTAATCATTGAGGAGTTCTCCTGGTAGTCCACCATCAGCTAGACTTCATCATAGGTATGTTTACTAACATCAATTGCTTGACGACTATCTTAAAGAAATAGAACTAAACCCGTAAAATAGTTACTTACTAATAGGTTCTGGTTACCAGTTGTGGTCTTCATCATCAGTTCCACTTCATCAAATGTCACTTGGCATTGCCACTGTATTTGGCGTTATCACGTCAACAGATAGAATTTAGAAATTATTGGCGTTCCATTTTTTTAGAAGTAACCACTGTATTTGATATGTTAAAATATTCATCACTTGAATTTAGTCTTCGTCAGATTTAAAATGGATTAAGAGCAAAATGAAATTAGATAGCCGATTAAAAGGTGCGAAGCCGCGAACTACTGATTATAGTGTTTATTTAGTTTTCGGTACTGTAGGAAAACATCGTGAAGATACTGGTATGTGTCATCTTAAATAATGTCATTCACAAACCCTTATTTGAATAGGATATTAAAATAGACTTAAAAGTCCCTCATTTTAATAAATGAAATCATGTTTGTTTACTTCGTTTTCAATTACTCAAATGAAAAGATAACTAAATTTATTATGTATGCAGTGCATTTGACAATATCTATGGCAATTGGTGTATATATTCCTTTATGAATTTGTAAAACACTACAATTCTTAAATTTTTTATTTAACGTTAAAATCAGTATTAAAAAGAAAACAAAAATAGTTTTTTAATAATTTTATTTACACCCTAATGTTCATTTTGCGGCCTTCTTGCCAGACTTAACAGTCGCTTGTTGTGCCTTAAGAACCTTAACAATCTTTTGTTCTTCAATTAAGAAAGCTCTCACAATGCGCTGTTTAACACACTTGTGGCAGAGTACACCACCATACACTCTCTTAACGGTCTTCTTGCGGTAGCAAAGTCTTGAGCGCTCTGCAGGTCTGGCAGGCTGGATACCTCTGAGTTTGCTTTTGCACTGGCCACATCTCGGGATCTTCTTGGGCTTCTTGACATACTGATAGACAAGACGTCCACCTGGAGTTCGTACACTGAAAATAAAGATGAATTTTGGTGAGAGGTTGCAAATAATAAAGTAAAATAGTCATTAACAATATTTTTATATCTTTCTGATATTTTTGAGGGTGACAACAATTAATAATATTCATTAAGATTAAGCACCACTGGATTGCATTTATTATAATTCTTTTAAGGCTTTGTGTCCATATTTACAACTGTTAGAAAATAAACATATTTCCTCTTAACACATCTATCATTACATTAGGTTAGTTAGGGTACCAATGTTACCTTGTTGTAATGTTAATTTAGTAATTAGGAAGATAAGTATACCACTTATTCTATAAGATCACATAAGTATCTCGTTTATTCATTTAACAATGTGAGGTCTTAGTCACAATATTGTTTTTGGTTTACAGACTACTATTTATATTAATTACATAAAGTTAAATACATAGTTATATGTTTAAATTGAAAGCTGACATATACTTGAAATGAAATTGAAATTCACTGCCGGAAAATTTGAGGTTATGTATAATTATTGATGAAATATCAATATGAATTATATGTTTAAAGAAGTATTGCAGAATTTACTATAAATTATAGAAAATGACCACGAGTTGTTTTAGAAATAATGAAATATACACTCACATTCTCCTTTGGTTTGACTTGGTGTTGTACGACAAACGTCGCCTAAACGTAAGTCGCTGTACCATTTTGAAGCTGAAATATAAAGTAAATTATATGTAAAAAGCACTGAACTTATTAAATCACCATAGCACCGGTAATATTTTTAATAATAAAAGCTCGATTTAATTCGATTTCTTTGCACTTGCACCAAATCCGTACCTTTTTGACAGCTGTTAACAAGAAAAGAATAACAACAAATTTTTTATGGCAACATTTCTATGCTAGCTTGAAAATGTTGCTAGTGATTATGGAATATAAAGGCAATAAGACTAAAATAATTTATAATAGCTAATAATTAAACAGTTATGAAAAAAAGTTATGTACATTTTTTATTAACTATCTTAAAGACAACAGATGAAAAGTTGTATAAATATTTGGTATATTTATAAGATATTTGTTGACAAAATAATTATTGTAAAAGGTGTGCCGATTTGTATTTTATAAACACTTCTTAAAAAAAAATACAAGTTAATTATAGAATTCATGATTTTTTAGAAGGAACAAATATGCATTATGTACTTCAATAATTCTAATTTGTTTTTTAATTTGTTGTGGCAATATTGATTACAAGGTTAGTAAAATGGCTGCCATTGTGTGATGTTTTTGGTGTTTGTGTTTAAATTTGGGAAAAATCGTGTTTTTCGAAGATACTTAAGAAAAAATGGGTAAGTGAATAATGGTTTTCATTAAAAATATATAACTGGTCACCAAATAACATATAACTATAATGATCTTGTTAGTCATTGACATTCCAAAGCAGATAACAGATGATTGGGTTGTCTTACAATCAAAACATGGAATTAATTACTGCACTCATTACATTTTTAAAATATTTTCGAAGCATATTGTATGTATATTAATGTGATACTAATCAAGCAAAATGTATTCTAATGATATTTTGCTACGAATTGAATTGAATTGATACCGTCTGAATACAAAATTTCGTTTCCATACAAATTTCCATAGTTTCGACATAATTTGAATTTGGAATGAATTTTCTGTATTCTTATTTAAATATTTCATAGTATTTTATACTTATCAATCAAATACATTTTTAATATATTGCTGTCATGTTATGGTTTCTTCGTTGTTTAGTTTGCTTTTTTGACAATAGATGGCATTCCTTATCGCGTATAGAAGCGAATGATAGTGTGTAGTAAAATGAGTTGACCGGTTATTTGTAAACATTAAAACATATAAGAATAAAAGAGGTAATTTATTTAAAAAATATTACGTAAGAATATTTCGAAATTGTTATCATTTTGTTGACTTTTAAGTTCCATTTTCAACATCAACACACAAGTAAAATAATTCCAATTTTTCTAATCTTCTCTCACATGGAGATGATGGAGATCCTTTGCTTAGTATAAAAAAAATATGTTTTTTATAAAATGTTTAGTAAAAAGGTTTACTCATATAATTAACTTATTATAAGTAGATATGTATTTTACTAAAATGTTTTGTTTATCATTTGCAGTAATTCTCTTAATCCTGTAATAAAATAAAAATGTTATAAAATACATTATTACCAAATGAATATTTCATCAGAAACATCAGTAGAAACATAAAACATCTGCTATAATTATTAATTTGTTCAGTAGATTATTAAACATTTACTCTCTTTTATGAGAAAAAAATTACATTTGAAAAAAGATTATTTACCTAAATAATTATAAATGACAGCATATTTAGTAGGTTACTGTAGAATTTGATTAAAACTAAAGTCATCATTCCAATATAATTTATCATCATTTTCAACTATCATTAAAAATAAACAATGTTAATTCTTAAATTAAAAATCCCAATTTTTGAGAGTACTAAATTATTGCCAACTTATTATTTTAATTTTCCCCAGATTCTTGTATATTTAAGTTTCCCATTGATCTTATTTTGTATTTTCTATTTTAGGTCTCTTTTATTTATACAACTTATTAATTTATCATTACAATTAACATCATAACTAAATTTAGTATTTATTCATTCAATTTGTATTTTTGAAAACATGCATGGATTCCTTACCTAGGGATTTTGATATTATATTGCTATCTCATTCCTATGTGTGGGGTTAAAGAGGATAACAAGCCTTTAAGCCCTGAAGTTAGATGAATGTCTGCACATAGTAATAACATCTCTATGTTCTAGTCTATGAATAAGGCAGGTATGTAGCTATAATGTGAATTGTTAATTATAAATCTCACAGACTGGTCAATTTTAATGGAAGTAGAACCACGGTATTAAGGAACTGTTTTTTATAATGAGATTATCATCTCAGTCTCACACTAAAGGTCGTAACTAATTTGGAATTTTGACTCGATGCTCTTTTACGGCCCCTGACATCAATGCGCGTACGCATTTGTTAGACGCCATGTTTCATTCGTGGTGTCAGAAATAAGCCTTTATAAAATGTTCAAAAGCGTTTATGATATATATTAAGGTTAGGGTAACAATGTTTTATGCTACGCCCGGAATTATTTATTGTATAATTTTATACTAGGTATTTATGTTACGGCTACGAGTATTCTAAATGCAAACGTTGATTGTTGGTTTTTCTTTTTTGTACGCACCTATCAATAATACCTTTTTTTTAATATGTTATGTTCCGAGAAAGATATACTATTATTATATCAAAAAATAAGGTACTATCCTAGAGTTTTAGCAACCCTCGTTTATGCAATGGTGTCCGATTAAGTTGTATGTAAAGTAATGTATGATTTATATGTATAGTATGTAATTTAATAAATGATGTTTAGTTATTTAATGAGAAAGTCGAAGTAAAGACACAGGTAGGAAAGTGGTCACATAAATTATATACTAATTTTTTGGAAGACCTACCAGTAATAACTTATTTTACGTAAAAATAAAATTACTTATTACCTGATGTTGTTGTCCTAAATGTTCAAATTTTTGGTCACGGTACTCGAAGGCGAGCGAGGATTCGATTCTGGGAATCGTTCGACATTGAGATGGGTCATTTTGTAATAACAATAGCAGGAAAGTTGGTAGGGTTGCCGCGTGAAATGATTTTATTAATAAATATAATATTTAATCGATGAATCGAACTTAAATATTAACTTTTTCTGTTCGTAATGTAAAGTTATATCAATCAATGATTAATAATTATTCAAAAAGGAATGATATTATCGAAGGTGACCTAGTGAAACATAAATATTATGTAAAAGCACATATCATAATAGAATAGAATAGACAAGACTGCATAAAATTCTTTGATTTTATGTAATACATGTTTCTACAGTGCTACAATTAATATCATAATGTGCATTGTGCAATCATTTATTTATTTATGTACCAACAGAGTATACAGAAAATTATATAAATGAAAAATGTGTACAAAGGGATAACTTATCTCTAACAAGAGATCTCTTCCAGAAACCTTGAATCTAGTGAAGATTATTGGTAATACATATTTATGGTGTAGGTACAATATCAATTAGTTTTATATTATATAGTTGTCATGTGGAGATTAATATAAAATGTGTACCTTGTAGTTGACATTTACGTACTTCGATTGTAAAATACAGAAACGATTGCGTTGGTTCTTCTCGGAAGAATTCCTCTACATTCCAAACGGTACAAGTACGTTTAAGTGAATATAACAAGATATATATTTTTAGCGGTATGTGGTTTGGCAAATGGACCACTTGCTATCTACCGCCCATAGACAGATATATTAACCGACCCTTTTAATCCCGATACACCATGAACCACCATAAAATAAGTTGTCCCTGTGCTTGTTACAATTTCTCAATTTATCTTCAAACCAGAACAGAACAATTCTAAGCTACAAGCTACAAGAAACAGCACAGTTATCTATTTTATCATACCAATGGTTTCAAATTCATTTCAATTGTCATTTTAAAGTAAAATAATATAGACGTATATTTAAATAGAACAATTAATTGGGAAACAAAAACCAAAGCTAATAATACATTCATTCATGATGTCTATTTATTAATCATTCCATGATTCATTTATTTCCTTAAAATTTGAGACTAACTATTGGAATCCAGTCTCGAGTATCGACTCATTTCGTCTCGTAACGCTCGACGTGGAAATGTTTTTCCCGTGATTATATTCAATTACGTATTTAAATGTGGTCAATTAGCAGTATAGTGTCACGAGGTGAATTATATTCCGTGTTTAAAGTACTGTGTTTTCAAATATGTGACGTCATATTCACAGCCTTTTACATAATCTTCGTTTTGTATTATTATAAACAAATGATAAAATTACTATAAAACATAATGTTAGGTCGCGTAAAAATCATGTAATAGTAAGTGCATATGATTATTATTATCTTTATTTACACATTTAATTTAATTAACAATAATAATTACATTAGTTTATAATTATTCTTCGATTATATTTTTTCTGTATATGATATGATAATCAAAATTTTGATACGTTAAGTTTTAAAGGTGTTTTTAAATTAAAATAAATACGAACAATGTAATATTTTTTTTTTATATGAATGTAGTTAAATTACTTTTAAGACGCAGCCCTTAAAGTGAGTCGCGCTTTCTTTCGTTTTTCCATAGAGCTCGGAGCCGACACCTCGCGACAATGGACGCCCTTCGCTGATCCTACTATTGTTCCCCTACACCAAGGCATCTCGGGTAGAATTCAACACGTAGTTTATACATACATTTATTTTTCTTCTATACTATATTCATGCTACATAAAGTATATGATTTTGTCCTTGTTAAGTTATATATAATGATGGGAGTATTTCTCATAGTTGAATCAAAGTTATTCTGTTTAAACTTTATTCAAGTAGGCTTTTACAAGAATCGATGAAATCACCGTATGAGAAGTCGTTGTTCTTTTATAACATTTGAAATAAAAAGTTATGACAGTTAAATACTTTATTCAAAAATAAATAAATAATTGAAACTGTCCGATTATCATCAAGTTTTAAATTACCATAGATAGTATGTTGAATAATATGCCTTGTTTGTTAATATTCTACTAACAAACGACATACATTTATGAATCGTCAGATTTAAAGTTAGAGTGGTATGTAGAATATAGAGAAATTGATTCAACAATAACACAAGTAAAATTACTTAATTACAGATATAAAAACATTTAGAGATGTTACATTTTTAAATTTATTAAAATAAATAATAAAAGATTAAAGTTTGATCATTATATGATTCTTAATATTACAACATAACATCAAGACATAACAGTAACACAAAGACCACCCTGTCTTCGTGGCACAAGAAAGTATATCAAAATGAGTCTCTATTAATGGACGTAGATTACAACTCGTCGATGAAATGCTAAAGCTTTTGTAGGGAATACACTTACATAACAGCTCATTAGTTGCTTTTCAGGGCGTAGGATGAAAAATGACTGGTTATCTATTCGCGTCCTACGTACAGCCCGGCTGAGGAAAGTCAAACTTAATAACTTAAACTGAGATTTAATCAGATAACGTGCTATTAGGGAATCTTAATAAATCTACCAAAACTTTAATAATTAGATTAAATTAGATTTTAATATTTGATTTAATCTGTTAGTTGTATAAGTCTTGGTCTGGTTTTATTTTTTATTTTGGACAACATGACATAAATAATTCTGATCCCAATGTAAGTAGCTAAAGCACTTGTGCTGTGGAAAATTAGAAAACGACGGTAGGTACCATAAACACCCAGAAAATAAAAAAAAAATCATAAATTTTATCCAAGTAAAGCATTTTTGAATCGTCAATAATTTAACGCTACCACCGTTTCGGAAAGCAGCTTTTAGCGAGAAGAAACGACGCTAAGCTCGCAAAGATACATAGAAAGACCCATGATAACATAGAAAATAATGACCTATTTCTACATCGACTCGGCCGGGAACTGAACCCGCGACCTCGGAGTGGCGTTCCCATGAAAACCGCCTTACATACTACTCGACCACGGAGATTGTCAAATTGAAGCAGAAGGATTTTATTAACTTAAAAATAGTGTTCAAAATGACAATAGTACATACTATACGAGAGTAACATATGGCGTATAAATAGATATACAATGATATGTAACACATCCATCACGCTAATGGTATCGTTTTGTCTAAATTTGACTATAAAAATTTGCATCGAAATTAGATAAATATCTTATCGTAACTTTATATATTATCATCAGGAAATGGTAATCATATATTTATTGGCAATTTAAATCTATCGTATGTTAATGTTATTGTTTCTCTGGCTTATAATTATACTAACTTACCTATTAATCGAGAATACAGAGAAACCAAATCTTTAGTGATAGAACACTAAGTGAGTGGGTGCAGTGTGGTTCATTACCGATATACTCACTTTATTTTAGTTTATGCCTTCGAATTCATCATTATTTATATTTGAATAGTTTTCACCCGTGTTTTAGGGTTTTGGTTGTCACGTTTTAGGCAAAAAACTATGTGTCATTGGACTTCAAGTATGCTTAATACCAAATTTGATCAATTTTGGTTCATTGGTTTGGTCGTGAAAGAGCGACAGTTAGACAAGAGTTACTTTTACATTAATAATATTAGTATGGATTGTAAAGAATCAATAGTTTGAAATGGTCACATTTTTTTTGGAAAGTAAAACAGGAATATCGATCATGAGTATCGGGAATGAACAGATTTTAAGAAATAATTTCGATGGAAATCAGTAAAAAAAAAATGCTGGAGGCAATCTTGAAGGCAATTAGGATCGGATAATGTAAAACATTATCAATGGTCATTTACTTTTGCCGAGACGAATTGGAAACTGTCTGTAATGTGTTCGTGCTGTCGTTATTTTATTCCCTTGCCGGCGCTTTTTTATTGTTTATATTTATATTATATTATATACGAGCTCGGTGTTTTATTCCATGTGATAGTTATATTCAAAAATGCGTTAGAAGTACCACCTCCTTAGTTAGATGCTTTTTTTGTAATATTAACAAGACGTTCATTTAAAATTAAAAACGCAGATGATTGACAAATGGGCCGTCTGGAAGTAAGTGGTTACCACCACCTATAGCTACCGGTATTGGCGTGTATTAATCACTTCCTCTATTGTCAATGCGCCACCAATCTTAGAAACTAAGATATCATATCCTTTGCACTTTTAATTGTACTGATTATGGTTTATGTTTTGGTTGAAATACATTAAATTAAAATTTGTGCCACCCTTATTTTGATTAATTGCACTTTTACAACACCCAGCTTTTTATTTTTGATAATTTTAATAATACCTTTTTTGGATAATTTATATTCTGTCATGAAATCTTTATGATGACAATTTATTATGATGAGTTTAGTGGAGACGATATCTCTGTATTACATATTTTTTATATATTTTTTTTTAAATAAGAATTGGTTGTCGCCCCAGATTGCTCGCGTTTTAGGGACTAGTTGTGGTGTTAGGTAGAAAAATGAAGAACATGTCCTTCATTGGAGTGCAAGCTTGCTTTATAATATTAGTATAAAGAAAAGCTTCAACCGAGTGATATATAAGGTATCGAATTTCGTTTTTTTTAAAGGTGAATCATTAAAAACTTTTTGCCTTATTTAAAAACTGAAATACTTTTAAATTCAAGTCGGTATTCAAGGCTTAGTATAAAAATATTCCAAATGTCCGCAGAAATGTTGGCTTACGTCATTAATACTTACGATACAGTTGTATCGTACCAACAACGTACGAATACTCGTATATTTACGTGTCGATGACCTTTAGAGAAAATACTAAGAACGTATTGTTTTAAGCATAACACAGTTTACAATCTGGGCCGTTACCCCTCTAAAATGAGGTATTTGTAACAACAATGCGTTGTTCAAATTATAAACATCGCATCGCATTCCGTTCGGATTTCCTTACGAATTTTGTACAAACATTATTACTCATCTAATGCTGGATGTTTTGCGCTCAGTGAGCTAAATGGTCACGGAGCACTGCGATTACTTCCTATGGTGCGTTGCCAATTAAATTAGTAATTATGCCTTAACGACTCCTTGCAATTTTCAAGACAGTCAACAGTTACACAACAGTGTATTTTTTTAAATGACTAACTTTTGTTTCCAGTGTTATATTTCATTACAATTGATACACTGAGACGCAACCATATACTAGAAGAATTGTATTATTTATAATTAATTTTGTTACCAAATCAATCGTCCTTGTCACCAGTTACGTCGTCCAAGTTACGTTCTTCTTATTTTAGTTTCAGGTTATCGAAATATAATTTCAAATATTAATTGTAACCATTAGAGATATCTATATTACTGATTGTAACATAGATCTTTGTCTAAACTTTAATTTATTGTATCTGGATTAAATCCGAACTCGGTTTCTGTGGGCGTATGCTTAAAAGTATCATTTATTACGGACATAGACTACGAGAGTCTTTCTTGTTTATTTAAGTCATACCAATGTATGTAGATAATCATAAATAGAACACATGCTTATTCTAATTTAAGTAAATATTTGAAAATCGCTCTAAACATAAAATCTTTCTATATTGCGACATTTATATGCAACTCCAAAAATATACTTAATGTAATTCAAACAAAAGCTTATTTTAGATAACAATCTAAAATCGATGTCATATTTATGTAATGTATTATGTAAACAAGTAACATTTTAATTTTATAATCGAAGAAGTAAAAATAAATTGTTTAATTATTCTTGTGACTAAAATAGCATTAGTTACGAGTAAGCACGAAGTGTGAACGAACACTTTATGTACTTCACGGCTTATGTACTCGATAGTTGTTGGAAATTTTATGTAGCTGGTCCGTAATATCTGATGGAGAAATAAAGATAAACTGAAGACATTCTAAAATATGTGCGCCCCGGCCGTTGAAACATGGGAGATTTGTGTCAAACGTTATATGTCCCTGCCTTTAAACGTATGCGCGCGATCAAGGAGATCTCACGATAATCCTTATATTTATTCGTCCTCCCCACGCACCTAATTAGACGGGCTCAGACCAGCCTCCACTAATACCGGCACATTTACAAGTATTTATTTAAGGATCTCCCATGAATTCTTGCGATGTTAAGCTCTACTTTACGGCCTATTTCCGTCGCCTTATGTTTGAAGGGTTACAGCCTTACAAAAACATCTAGTCCACATACTGTTCGTATGTGTCTCATCTGTTTACATAATGTTTTCTTTAATCTTGTTCGTGCTTGCTAGTGAATTGAATATTTTTAGGATTATTCGAAATCGACTTATGAATTCCAAACTGATTTCTTTGAACTGATTGTACAGCGTTTATCCTAAACGCGAACTGATGCGTTACTCCACAAGATTTTATATCGGCTATGTGCGTGCAGCGAATGCTGAAGCAGTTTTTGCGGTCGAGCGCTGAATGGCTCGACTATTGCCTGCAATTTGTTCGTACGTGCGAAGAGGGATTGCCTTTCCTAATTGCAGTTTGCGCGCGCTCCGCCGACAGTTGTGTTCATATCGCATAATTTTCATTTCTTGCCTCGAATGCGCTTCTCGGAAGTATACGGTTTGGTAATCATTCTTCGGTACGTTTGATTATATGCAATAAAGATCGATGAAGGGTGACATTCCATTTGTTCGTACTCACGCTGTTGACTAACTCGATTTCTCATGTGTAACCATTTAAGATTTTATAGAATCTTGATAATTTGATTTCCTATTAGGGAAGTGAGTGCTCGTAGGAGATATGGGCACGCTTATAAGGTATGAAAATAGTCGCCGACAACGCAGATTGACTCTGAATGGCGAATGCCGAGGCGTGCTCGGGCTTTGGTTAACTCGATGGGGTACACGTCGTTTTTTGTTGGTCGGGCGTTGCAAACGAAATTATGCCTCGTTCGGCGCCGCGCGGCCGTATCTACTCCTCTTTTTACATCGTCCGCGTCGAATTTTATTATTTTTATTTAACACCTGCGCCCAGTAATCTGTATTCGAAGATCTCCCGAACGCTTAACTCTTTTTGGTCGTGTTTTTGTGTCGGGGCCGATCAATTTATTGCGTCGGAGTTTTGTCCACCAAAAAGTGTCGTTTAATTTTTCCTCGCTGCTCCGTTGACAATCGATTATGTTCGCCCTTGATTCGATTCCTGTTAGGGCTGAAGAATTCCGTTCCGACATTTTTTTATTCTAGTGATGTTTATAATGTAATATTATGTTGTAGTATTATATAACCATTATAATTTTGTTGTTTTATTAATGTTGTTGATTGATTGGCGATTTATAATTAGCGTTTATTGCGCTGTTAATTGTCGTCGACTTTGGGCTCGGGGGCAGCGCTGGCGCCGTCTGACCTTGTTAGTCGTACTAGATTTTACTCGAAAACATATTTTGATAAAAATATATTTGTGATTAATATTAAAATAATTTACAATGTAACGATGAAGTTGATGTCACCGTCATTAAAAAGTGGGATAATTGAAAAAAAAAATGAACCACGAAATTAAAATTATCTTATCGCAAACTTAAAAATAAATAAATTGTTTAAAAGAAATGTTCAAAGCGTGTTCGTGTAAGATAAGGGTACAAGTAGTTCTTATAAGATTGTGGAATTTTTTGGCGGCAATTATGAAATTCGTTTGTTTAAATTTCTAAGAACTTCCGTAAGTTTATCGTCGCATTCTACCATTATCGACTTAATTGATTTTCTTATGAATGTGACCTCAGGTTATCTTGAACACGTTTCAATGAACATATAATGTCTTTCATAATTAGGGAGATGTGTCACAATATACACGCGAACAGTTCCCCGGACTTTGTTCGTGCGGACTTTGTATACAGCATTAAATAATTTTTGGAAGATTTAAAAAGAAATCCAAACCAAAAAAATCCAACCAATAGCTGTTTAGATGGAGTTAAATATCACACACACGCGCATATGAGAATTATGTGTATTATACAGTATGATGTATCTATGTGGTCAGAAGTACGATTTAACTAACACAAGCAAGCCTTTATTACATTAACATTACATGTCATCTTTTAATGCGGGTAATTAAATTATATGTGGATATAAGAATTACTCATTGAAAAGGTTTTATAGATTTGTTCACTCACGAAGACGCGCCCCTCCACGTTGAATTATTCGGTGCGTGTAGTATGAGTTGTGCTCGCTGCTTACAAGATGTATTAGTGTGCGTGAGACTAAAAGTAGAGACAGCAAAAAAATACTAATACGATTTTATTTTTTATGATTATTGTGTTAAAACTATAAGTTAATGTATACGCCTACGTGAGTGAATAGATCTCTGAATGTATCTTTAATTTGATTATTTGACGATTAAGTTTAATTGGAAACAAAAATATGAAAAATAAATTTCATAAAAAATATAGACAAAATAAATGTTTACAGATTTATCGGGCACATTTTTTTATTACATATACATTCTTTAAACGGGCACAAAGTAGCGATGTAGAAAACACGGATCGTGGTCCTTTTAAATTAATATTCATTAATGAAATATAAAATCACGCTTTTTACTTATTTTATAATCTTTAAGTCCTTTGGGTAGGGATTGATCGAGATTTTTTTTATTTTATTCTCTTGTAACAGACTTAAATGAATATTTTATCTTATCTAAAACATTTATACGGCGAATTAATGTAAAGGTCTTATGATTGTTGACTTTCTCGTGATTTTATATATTTTATTTTAAAAATAGTTTTTACTACTTTACTTATATAAACACAGACGAAAAATCGAATAAAAAATTTAAAAATCGAATGGTCATTCGAATTCAAATGCAGAATAATAGTAAGTAGTAAAAGGGAGATGACGACCCGAATTCGGCTCTTTAGATAAACGCTCGCTACTGTTAAATTACAAAATTACAGTCGACCGATCTCCGGATGAGTTACCAAATACCTTAATACCTGGTTGTCTCTGACCATATAGAGATACAGGTAATTTGTGGAACCATTTTTTCTATTCATTTTATTTATATGTCTTAGACATCGATTTTTTTTAATATATATCAGTTTTATTTTCTTTAATTTTATAATTGAGAATAATGGTTTTATAATGTCACGTATTTGTGTATTTTTGTTTGAGACACCGTAACTACAGGCGACAGGGACATAAGATAGGTCTCAAGATTGGCGGTGAAGTGGAGATGTATGGGATAATATGTATTTCTTACAGTCGAAGGACGGTGGTGACCACTTGACTACCAGTCTATGTATTTCAATGTTTACTTTATTGTCAATGAATATTATTAGTTTATATATAATGTCTAATACAAAGTAAAAGTTAAACTACGCTATTAATACGTTGCTAAAATTAAACGATGATAATAATACAAAGAGGATCATTGTAGCCAATATCTTGAAAACAGTAGCCTTAACAAGGCTATAACTTACGTTTTTGATAAAAATGTCAGCGATGATATTATCTTTACAGTCCACGAACTTGTTCTCGAACAGGACGACGACGAGTCTTGGGGTGTTTTCACAATGATAATGTTTCGTACCTAATTATAACAAGCCACGTTTGAAGGTATTTGTAATTTATTTTTAAATTTTATTGTTTTTATAAAAAGCCATCTGATAATCCTATGTGGTTACTGCATAGAAATTTTACGATAAGAAATATTAACCTTATTTATCCACCAATCGACAAAATAGCGTCCTTGTATTCCTGCTAAAAGTTTCCGCCTTTTATAATCGACTGCTGTAATTAGTACACTATATAACAGTGTGATGGAATATGCTCTTAACCATCACAAATGTTGCTGTGAGTTATCACCTGCAAAAAAATATCCATAAAAAATTCATAGCTTAAATATTAAATCGACTACAAATGCATCAACTTTGTATATTTTATTAGCCATTAATATTAAGTTTTTAAATACGACTCTACCTGTTGTATTCTTAAACCCGAAGGTTCCAATAATCGGTATTCCGATCCCATATCAAATTATAAAATGAAATAAATCTTTGAGTGAAAAAAACTCCACTTGTGGCGCCTGCGTCTGTCCTCCAAAAATTCGTTATGCGTTTATTAAATACCTTATCACAAGCGTATAAGATTCAAATTCGAACTTTGTGGTGATTTGGTACGATTGTAAACGAATAAATCAAATTCTCTTCGTTTAGTTCTATGAACGTGTGTGTTTTTACACAAATATACCTCATCAACAGATGGAATAAATATAGTATTTTAGTAAAAACTCTTAAGGGGAAGAATTCGAATAAATATTATATTGAAATGAGTTAAAAATATTAAAACAGATTTTACCTTGGTCTAGGTTATTCATCATTCATTTTCCGTTTAATCTTTAAAACAATACTAATATTACAAATGCGGAAGTTATTATGTCTGCCTGTTTTGCCTGCCTTTCTCCTAAGATTGCAGTGAACCCAATTTGATGAAATTTATAAAAAAAACCTTGATCTCCAAGGAAGGACACCTTTGTATACCTAACAACTTGGTATTCCCAATTCGAAAATCGCGGGTGATCACTGGTATTGAATAAAACAATTTGCATTTAACTATATCTTAAAATCTTTGATATTATGTTAAAAGAGGGAAGTCATTTGGTTTTTAAGAAAATATATCTTTGACAATAATTGTCGTAGCTAATATTTCGAGCGTATTATAATCTTGGCAAATTTTTACGCACAGACGATGATTTCCTGTGCATAATGACCAAATATCTGTCACGATATATTTGCAAGACAGGTTTTTTTTTTAGTATATTATTTTTAAAATTATTACGTAAACGATAAACAGTGATGTCGTTTTGCGATGTTTATATTTTATTATTTTTAGAAACCATTTTATTTTTCGCTTTAACATAAATTAGTATCCTTCGACCAATCATAAACACTTAGCTAACAGCTATGCGCCAACCCATCAACGTTATTATCAAAGCGAATATTCTGTTTTTTACACACCTATTACAAAGAACTGCCTTTTTTGTATCGTATCAATTATGCAAAATGCTTGGACCCTGTAATTAAATAAGCAAATTGACATTAAACTGTGTTTCAATTCGGAAATGCCAGTCCTACTGGTATTCTTAGTCGCCGTTATTATGCCTTTTACGACGTTATGCAAATCAGATGCCTAAAACAATTTCATCGAATTTATGTAAAACAATGTTCTCTTGTTTTGATATATAATTTTCATTAAAAGTAACTGTGCACGCTATTTCTTTATCTGCACCGGAAACATAAAAGTTGATTTTGTTGTCTCTTAGTCGTACACACGCGCTTGATTATTTTTATTATGTTTGTATGTTAAGAATTCTCGTTGAGTAAGTTGTATGTTTTTGCATTGAAATCGTTGATTATGTTCACATTGTTAGTCATTTTATTGCACGTGGCTTGGTATGAGTGACAGTACGTTAGTGTTTTATCCTCTAACTTTACAAATTAATAAATTTAAATCTCCTGTTAAAAATATTAACGATGAAGCTGATAAAAAAGCGTTACTTCTTCTTTGTTTTTCACGCCTGATATATAATAATCTATAAATATATGTAGTTAAAATAAATCTGTTATTCTAACTGGTTGAAAAACTACAGATTTTCAAGGCGCGTGTCGTTTCGCGGTAGGATCTGCATTCCGACTTAGTGTTATTTTTCAATTAATTTTAATCTTTATAATTTACTATTCAAAAGTTCTTACTTAATCAGAACAAAGTAAGTTTTGATTTTTGTTATGCGTTTGTTTAATTCTATCAGCATTAAGTCTTTTCTTGTGATGACCTATATTTTATTGGCCAGGTACAGGGTAGACTTGTGCTGTTGATTATTATAGGACATGTTTATAAGGTGAACTTTAAGTGAATGATAAATGCATTATGTCTGCTTGCACACGAATTTTTGCAAACCTATTAAAATATACTATACATCTTCAAAAACCTAACTCTTCATACCTGATGATAATAAAAATAATTCGAACCCAAATCTCATTTAATCTAATTATAAATATCCAACTGATATTAAAAAATAAAAATATTACAAATCGAAATAAACGGATTTGACGATAGCGATTTCTGCTTCAAAAGCAGGGTCGGGACTTTGTCCACGTTGAATAAATGGTTTGATTGACGTCGCAGCTGCTTCGTTAGATCTTTGGACTTTAACGTGGGTCGCTCTTAATGCTTTACAAGTTCACTGGCTAAGATCATTCGAAATAAGCTTCGAGAAGATACATCCATCTTCTCGAGCCAGTTGTATTCAAACAGCATTAAAATAATAATATTATTTCATAAATAGTTAAAAAACAGCGATTACTAATTTAGAAATATGTTTGTAAAATGCTTCAAAACATATAGATATAATAAAATATATTGTTTTATAATTGATAATGATGAGCCATTTTCACATTGCTTTGTAAAATACGCTGGATTACTTTAATTGTCTCGAACTTTTCGAATATTTTTGGTTTTAATTGTATAATTTGAAGGCATTACGTTAATTAACTTTGATTTGTTAAAGTCTCGTTTTGCCGTCGAATTCGTAAATAAATGTTCGTTAACTTAATTTAGATCTTCGTTTTCTATTGTGTTATTAAACAATTATTTCTTTATTGTTCGTTTATTTGATATTAATCTTTCCTATTTCTGTTAAGATTTATTCGATTGTGTTTTTTTTTTCATATTGAAGTAGTAATTTTCGTAAAGCAATGTAGTTTAATTTACATAGACATGTATATTACGTTAGTAAATTGGTAGCAATTTTAAAGTTGTTCTGTTAAAGCAACGGACGCTAGTAAGGTGTTTGGAAATGAACGCGTCAGTCCGTTTGATTGACGGCAGGCGCCAGTCTCGGGTACTATACCATTTTAATGTTACTGATTTTTTTCACGTACCCATTGTTATGATCTATACAATATTCAGAACTAAGTATATTTAATAGGTTTGAATGAATTGGGACGAGGATTACTTGCGATAAAACTAATTTTATATGTTATTCAATAATTATAATCTCTTTGTTATTTTACATATTTATTGATCTTTTGGAAATGGAGTATGTATTTTTGTTGTTTATATTTAAATTGTAGCTTTATTGATTAATATAAAAGTACAACAATGTATTGTTTTATAAATGGCGTTGAATTGACCTATGAATAAGTTACTTGTACGTATTTTCTTTAACTTTTGTTATAAAAAGTTAATTTAAAGTATGATTTCAAGATTATACTTTTTTAAAGAAAGTTAGGACATCGTAAGTCGAAAAAATAAGAAAAAGTGTAAATGTACATTCGTTACGGCTTAATAAATGATTTCCCGTCGCCTCGTGGTCGCGGAGGCGTCTCACAAAGGTTCTCATTAACAAAATCCAACACCGGACCTAATCCTTTCGTTAGACCTCTATTGTTGGGTTCACGATTCCGAGACTCGACCTCTTCAAGCAATGAAAAACTATCGTTATTTATAACCACAATATGTCATTTGGATAGGTGACCCGAATTGTGTTATTATGTTATCCCTAAACACAATTTTTCAAAGACTTAGGTCTTTTCATGTTTAACTAGAGTTCTTTGTGGAGAAGAAATAAAACGCAGAAAAAATATTTAAACCCTAGGAATATAGGAATTCTTTGAAGAATATTAAATGTGATATCGTATATTTAATTATAAATTGAAAACTTTCGAACAAAGCGGGTTTGTGACTGCTGTTGGTGCTTTTTAATTAAGGATATCGTTTCAGATAATTATAATTATAGTTCCCAAATTTGATCTTCTTTGATATGTATCTGTAACGTTCCACTTCTTCGTCTAAATGGACGTAGTATATATTTTATTTATTATTTTTATATGATGACACTGCGCGTATAACTGACCGTTATAATAAAGGTTTCACCTGAAATTGGTATATTTACATATAAGATAATTTAGATTGCCATAATATCGCTTTTGTTCTACGTTTATTGTAACGATGTACGGAATATGGATATTTACGTTTGCAAATCATGCATTGCTACAATGAGCAACAATTGAGACGAATGTTAGTCCTAATCAAAGCATGACACACATCGTCCGGCCAAATATTTACTCAACTATTGTTAGTGCTATTGATATGATGTCATCGTGGGTGTCTTGTATTGCTAAACGTGTTGCTTCAATTGAATTCCACGACAAATGTGCAAAAAAATCATTCCGTATTCAAGAATATTTTTTTCTATGTTTTACGTAGCTTAACTTGTAGTGTTTGTGGCCAATAAGTTACTAATGAATGTAATTTCATAGCTTTCTAATTCAAATTATCGAAAACAAATCGAAGTCAGCCATATCTAAAACGGGTAGTTAAAATCATTGCTTCCATTTTTTATATAACCTGATTACTTTGTGATCTTTTTCGGAACTCCGTTTAATATATTTGATCTGGCTATAATGCGATCACTAAAGCGGCGACTTCAAAGGCACTTTTATCTCGAGTTGACACTAACAAAATCCTTTTAATTAGTCGGTTGTGTCGAAATCACCTACACCGCTACCCGATCCACTCCCACGCTCATATAAAACTGGCACCTTTTGATTTCCTTTTATTTCTTTGGTTGGACGTTGTTACCTGGTGAAACCGCAATTCGTGATGAGCAAATGTTATGTAGTTTTGTTATGTTTATTTTTAAAGATTTGATTATATTAATAAAATTTGTCATTGATAAGAATGTACAACGGAAGATAACTGGAGTGATTTTCTGAGAGCTTGAATTGAAGGTAATACTTCCGTGCTAGTAATTGGAATGACTAAAATGATTGATACTCCTACGTATTTAATGCGTTTTTAGATTTATTGCCATCTAAATGATTTAATTTATAGTATGTCGTGTAAGTACAGAAACGTTATCTGTTGTCATTTCTTTTTATATATTTTAAGTATGAATGTTCGTTTGAGTATTGTCAGATTCCAAGTAGACGTTAAAATATAAATTCTAATACAATGTACATATTGCTTCGTCCGAGGGACTCATCGCCAGTTTATAACGACCTTACGCATATCTATTATGAATCCTCCGGTTATAGCAATATGAGTCGAGAAGCCCTTCGAAGATATCGGCGGGTCTCCGTTATAGTTCGCTGAATGAGCGTAATCGGTGAACTCGTAAAGGACGGCCTTATCGGCTGCTCTCGTCGTAAAAGTCTGCATAAAGTTTATGCTGTTCGCCGTATGAAAACGATGGGTTATTTATATATTTGTGGATTTACGGCCGAGGAAGCCTATGAGCATCCGCTCGTACCGAAATACACGGTCGCCTGCTAGATTCCGCGACGTCTCGGTGGGTCGACGAACTCCTAATGAAATACATACCTCGATAATATTAACTGGTGATTTTTTAGGGTCAACGAGTGACTGATCATTATAAATTATGTTTTGATAGAATACGATCGTATTTCATTGATTGATTCTCTCAGAAATGCGACATGAGAAATATAATTAAATCGATTTATCGAAGTGTCGTGACGTTCATCGCCCTTAAACTAGTGATTGATAATCCCTTAATCCGTACTTCGTCGTTAAACTGTTAGGCTTTATTCGATAGTATTTAACGTTGTATCGATAAAACAGGTAATAAACAGTAGATGAAAACATTTCGATTAAAATTAACATCAACAAATTCCATTCCTGTATCATATATTACATTCGTTCGAATTCGAATCGTCAAATTCTGTATTCATTTATAGTGATACGATTTTTTAGATATTTTTTATCTGTCTCTCTCTGACTCGAATAACCTTTTAGGGGTCGAGCGAGACATAGCAGGTGTTTGGAGAAATGGTTGCGAGGATGGTGTGAAGTCCTGTGGCGTCCAATTATTCTGACGGCGGTGGTCGTCGGTTAGGCGCCTCGCCCCCTATCGCGGCTCGCCATCGATAATGTAAACCGGTTCCTTTTTCGTTTATGGACCGGACCATCTCGATACGTACTTTGAAGGACCACTTGAGCTTAATAAAATAAAAAGAAAATTCTTCAAACGATATTAACACAAAAAAGTCGTTGAAAGTTATCCCATAAGAACCTATTTCAATTGGTTCAGTAAAGTCGTTTCGAGTTTGTTTTTGCCATTGAGACATTTTATCTAACTACTTAATAAGGCTTCGTAACTGCAATTAATATTTATTATTCAAGATCTAAACAAGGCACTAGACTTGTTATACTGCATATTAAAATCATTAAAGTTGTTAATTACGGTCTATACCTTTGCTAAAATTGTAAATACTAAACTTGCTTGAGATCTTGCTTAGGTTTCAACTTGGAAAGGCAAACTAGCTTATTTTTGTAGTTTTTATTTGCTTATTAATAGTTTTAAATGAAACATTGCATTCGCGCTGGGTTTCCCATAAGGTTTGTTTAATGATACCTGTAGTGTCGCAATGTAAAATTTTCTGGTATTCTTTGTTTTAATTATACTATGAACAATTAAATAAACAAGACTTACTCATAACAATTCAACAATTCCTTACCTTTTATTAATGAGTAATTGATACGATCGAGGAATAACAAACGGAACAATGTGGATATAATTGTTAATTAACGATATTGCATATACCATACTTAAGAGGTTTGTTAATCTTAATTGAATAACGTTATCTGGAAAGTTGCGTATTCGTATTGCCTCTTCATCTTGCTAATTGTGAGATTTACTTCATCTTGATCTAAATATAATATTCCTAGTTAAGAGAGTCACGTTACCATTATTAAGTACCTACCTACGACTTGGTTTAGTCATGTTTTTCAATCGTGCCACTAAAAAGGTTTTATCATTTAAATCTCACACGACTAGTACGGATTCCGTGACTTCACCTGAAAATTATATATTTTAAAAGCGGTCGTTAAGTACAGAAGCAGCAATTTCGTTCCCATATGACCTCGTTCCGCAGGCCGTGAGATAATCGCAAACGGTAGTGTCCAAGCACGTACTAGCTAGTAGGTCCTTATTAGGCTGACGAGGTTTTTTCTCCAATCGCCCACAGAGACGAGCCATGAGATCGAGCACGCATCATTGGAAATGTTTACTGAGAACGGAGTGCAGACCTCGTAGAATTTTAAGTTCTCTCTTTGAAATTAAAACACGTTTATTTTTATTTTTTTATTTATCTCCGAGGACAACAACCTTATCTTTCTAAGCAAAAATTTTTTTAATAAGTTATTTCTTGTTGAACTGTTTTATTTTTTTTATATTTGTACGTGACATTTATATTTATTCTTTGATATCTAATGCTTTGCAATTCGTTTAGATGAAACATAATATTATGTAACCGAAAACACAAATCCGTGAGCAGCTATCTCACCTCGATCGACCTTATCTTTTTTTTGGGATATTTTGAATTTAAATTGCTTCAAGTCCGTATCCATTTATAAAAACCCCATTTCACCGGACTCATGTGCCATAAAAGTCAAGCGCGAGCGTTACGGTGAAATATGTTCCATTTAAGCAAAGGAAACAACAAAACCTAAAGGTTCTGGCGCCAGCGGACTCGATGCCAATGGACTCTTAAACAACCTTAGTTTTTATTGCTACTCAATAAGGATTCAAATTGTACCATTTGCGAATTAGTGATAATATAAGTGTCTTCTTAATTTGGTAAATTAATCTTGCCAGCAATGTTTTGCAACTGATAACAATGTCTTCGTTGTAACGAGAAACTGTAGTTACGCGCATAAATCATTTCGGTCGTTATAGAAGCCGAATGATTTACGAAGCAATAACAAGAACTAGCTGTGACTATAATGGATGTCAGTTTGGTAAACTCCTATAATATTTATAGCACAATTATAAAAAGTGCAACTTTCGTAAACACGAACGAAATACGTAAGCATACCGTGCGTTCATAACTTCGTCAGTGTCATTGTCAGCGATCGTTATTCGCTAAGCGGTAACGTGTTCCTGACCATTAACATAACACCTTACACGTTCCACACATATGATTTTTTCCATTCTGCTACACGTAGTATTAAATGGCTTTAATTTAATACTATGTATTATAAAGTAGCCGTTTTAGGTATGCTATAAAGGCACATATGGAAGCCCGGAAGGCTGGTTCCCTCGCAAATCGGTCCGGTAGCCGGGCCCTTATGAATTATCCAAGCGCTGTGGTGACGCCGTCTGCGCGGCGCCTGCGCAGCTCTAGTAACGAATGCAACTGTAAACACAGCGAGAGATAATAAACGGACAAATGTTTGCTCGTTCTTCTGCCTCCCATCTGTCATTCGGGCGTTTCACGGGATTTATTTAACGCTCTCGGATAATATGGACTATTTGAAGTATCAACAACAAACTTTGTAATTTTTCGATAAATGCTGTTTGAATCAGATTGGTCGCTATTAAAATTCTAGTCGCGTTGCTTATTAGCGAGTTGATTACGCCCAGTTACGGTATGCTCGATACATACAATTGAATTGATTTTTTAGCGCAGCTATATCTAGAATCTTAAACACCTTTCAAAGATTCCTTGTAATATATTAATACAAATAAAATAAACTTTATGATATACATATATAGCAATTATTTCAAGCCGCTGGTAAGCTTTTTCATGGCGTCTCAGACTGTCGCAAATCCTAATTTAACTCTATGTAGTCGGTGTCTTCTAAATAAGATTTAAATCTTCAACGAATTGTTCAATCACCGTAAAACAACGTCTGGGTCTCGAGAGAAAAACTATTTATGTAAACCAGTCTTTGTTCACGACTCATTGGGTACTCCTTACAATACTATCCCGCCTCACTGAGCACAATCTCGCAGACCATTTTAGCTCTTATTTGCATACAATAAAGATAATACTTGTATAATGATTTTAATGCTTATAGATAATTTACTTGTTCAATGTACTATTGGGAAAAGAAGTTACCTTTATGTATTTAGTTCGTTAATCGACACGATTTGATGCATTGAATTGGCATTTCGAATCGAAAGGATTTGTTTCAGTTTTGGTCTATTAACCTGTTATAAAAACAAGATTATCGTATAAATTTAGCACAATTTAATTTTGATTTTTGAATTTTATTTCATATATAAAGAAAACTGTTAACTCAAAGATCTTACTATCGTAATACCTAACTACAAACAAGCCCTGTATAAATATTTTCCTAAGCTGCTTTTAAAACTGCAGTCGATACTAAGCCACTGATTGAATTTTGTCAATATTTAGTTTATGTTTCACGTAAGTCCAACATCTATAATTAAGAAATTTGAAAACACACTGTTTACGATTCCTAACTGTATGAAACGTCAAATCATATTTGTAAAATCGATTCGATTGTTTATAAACGTAATAAATGTTGAACTTTGAAACTGGCTGCTATGCGTAGTTATCGCGTATAAACAAACAATAATTTTGAGTTCGATAAATATTATCCGTCTTACGACTTTTCTCGTAGGCAGTACGTAGATGTAATCGACTTTCCGTAAACGGCAACGCAGCTTGATACCTTACAACAGAGAGTACACTGGAAGTGTCATTGTGTTGGTAATGACAAATAAAATTGATTGAGAGATGTTTGTCAGATAAATGGGTATTGATTGTGGTTTTGTTTTATTTATTAATAAATTATGCAAAGTAGATTAAAAAGTATAGGTTTGCCATTATAATGTAATTAGTATTGTATATGTATGACGACCTCCATGGTCGAGTGGTGTGTACACCGGTTTTCATGGGTACGCCACTCTGAGGTCCCGGCCGAGTCGATGTAGATCATCATTAGTTTTCTATGTTGACTTGGGTCTGGGTGTTTGTGGTGCCGTCGTTACTTCTGATTTCCATAACACAAGTGCTTCAGCTACTTACATTGGGATCAGAGTAATGTATGTGATGTTGCCTCATATTTATTTATTTATTTTATTTTGAACATTGATTTATTCTTATACCAAATAGATTAAGAAGTATACGTTTGACATTGTATTTTAATTAAAATTATGAACATTACAGATTATAATGTAATTCAGTCGTATATCAAAGTAAAGACGAATGGTTTTTGAAAATCATATCAAATGTGTATAGAAGACGTTTAGAACTCTCTAGCTGTTGTGGTTAAATGTTAAATGAACCATAAACCAATAACATGTTTTTATATGTTTGTGTATAATTCATTTGTTTTCCATTACCGTGTTAATGCCATTTCTCCCAGTCGCGTTCTGAGGGTTACCGGTTATGCAGAAGTAATTGTGTACCTCAACAATGTCGTTCTACGGTCGTTACGTGAAGCTCGTCAGGTGGCTAAGTGGTCTCTGTGACGATTATTTCATTTTATGCTCGGAACTTTGTTCTTTGTATTTCGCATTAGATCTGGAGTTCTGTATGTTACTGAATGTTCTGCAACTGGGCAAAATCTTCTATTTATTTTATAAAGAAAGCTTTTAGTAATTACGTCGCTAGCTGTACTAGCTGATATAATGAGTACATTTGAATGAACTATAAGTTAGACCAGATTTGAAAGTGCGTCCTACTTAGAAAGTATTATCAGTATTTAGGGTTCATTAATACAATTTAAGTTTAGGCTGACTTTGATGTCAAAGTTTATTCCATTCAGAGGTCAGATAAATAAAAATTTGTCCCAGAAAATGACTATTCAATTCATTCATAAGTATTTACGGACAAAGTCGTCATCATAGCTTCTATGTATTTATAACAAAGCGTCCATTATAAACGTTTCGTTGTTTACCGTATATGGTTTTTGACCAAAACAGGGTGACCAGCTTGTGTTGCATACCGGTAATCATTCTGCGCTGATTGTACAACCAACAAAGACTTTGTACAGAAATGACTTCCTCGTGGACTAAATAGCGTAGCTTTATTATTTTATGCGTTCATAATATTGAACTATATGAAATAATACGAAAGATAAACTGGTTTATATTGGAATATATGTGATTATTTATTCTGTTCTACTGCTGGATAAGGATCTGATTCTTTTCTCTCCATTGATTTGGGTGACTAGCCATTCCCATCTAATATCAGTAAAAGTCATCGATAAGTTTATCATTTTCGATGAGAGTCTTAACGACTGTTGTCAAATAATCTATATTTGAATAATTACTTATTAAGGTAACAACAAAATAACAACAACAATGATGATTGAGCCAGTTTGGTTTGAGTTATATGGTTTTAAGTTAATGGATTATTGTCGATGTAAGGAATGGTTGATATTTGTTACAGAATCAATGTTTGATATTGGTAGGTATTTGGTGACCACCACAATCTGGGTTCATAGGGTACTTGGCAGATTTTATTAAATAAATAATAATAAATATCAATTTAAACTTTTTTAATTTGTAAGATGGTATAGTGGAACAAGTTTTAAAATGTGTAGAAATTAGCGCTCGGGTCCGGTTCGCCTTCCCTTACGTCCAAGGCTGTTTATATCCGTCACGTGAATCTATAAATATATCCGTTTTACATACAAAAACTATCGATACTCGATAATATCGATATTATAATTTCCATAATTACCGAATACATAATGCAAATATCGTGATAAGTCTTACAACATCAGTGGCTTTCGGTATTAGATTTGTTTACAGATAATTCAATACCTAAATTGTGAATTTGGGTTGGGTTATCGTTTGTGTATAATTCATTTATTTATTGTTTCATTGATTACTTACCCGCCTGATGTCATCATTGTAATTCATGTTCTCTAAGTTGTTTTGTACGCGACCGTTTGTTTACAACTTATACTTATTGTACTGACGGCGGATAAGATATTGTTCTATTCATGTTTATTTTGGGAAAAGGGTAGATTGTTTTAATTTGATGTCAATGGATCGGAGATATGAGAGCAGTTTGTAGTATTGTAATTGTATTATATATGCTATTATTTTAAAGTTGAGGAGTTCATTGGTTTTCATCTCAGGAATTCTTGTTTTTAATTGGAATTTCAAAAAAAATTTCAATGTTTGGTAGTCTATTCTCGAAGAAGACAATAGTCTAGATAACGTCATGCTAGGGCAATGCTAAAGGAGTAGAGTATCAACAAAAATGTTGCTTAATTATGTCTTGAGAGCTTCCGCTACTAGCGCTGTGTAAATAATTATTTTCAAAAAAACTATGTACGACAGAATTTGTAATACAGATGAGCGAATTGAAGAAGTGAAGTGAAGTGAAGAATCAAATAACAGATTGCTTTTTTTTTTCTAAATCCATAAGGTCTCCTTTTAAATATACTTAAGATTGATGGATCGAATTTACTTTGAGCAAATGGTTATATTTATGGGATACTATTTCAGAACATAAAAGTATTAAAAAATTAATAACTTAGCCGTATTTTGGTTACAATAAAGACGAAAAAAAGCATACGAGTACGTGCAAAATGATTTCGAACAAGCTTTAGACACTTTATTTTATAGCGGTGTGGCAAAGTTACGGGTTAAGTATCACGAACCATGTTTGGAGACAGAGGATTTTTAAAAAAGCCTCCCAAAGTGAATTTTAATTTAAAATGTAAACATTCCGAAGGTCCGTACTCCGCACGTCCCTCGGGCCACGAGATCAGTGACCTCCTCGGTTCGCTGTAATACATCGGATTTTCCCGATATTGCGATCGCGCTTGTTATCGGCTAGAATGAAACAGTTTACATAATAAATATTATTTTTACTGTTATTTTTTCCGCTCATAAATTTTAACGTCGCCCAGTTTCGTATTTAGATGATCGTAAAAAGGTATTTTTTCAGACATGACCTCTTTTTTATGTCATGATAAAAGCATAGCTTTATACAACTTTTTTAATGTTATAAGAAATTACTTAAGCCTAAAACTTTAATAGGTGAATTCCAGGGATTATATACAGAAAGGAGATTTCCAGATATCCTGTTATGCAGGACACCCTAATTCCTTCAATGCCGTCCTCTACATTTAACATATTTATACAGATGGAACATTAAGCAATGGCAAAAATATATAAACTATGAAATGAAATGATTTTATTGTTATATAGTAATTACCCATTCTATGCTAGTTTTGGCAATGCATATGAAAGTTCTCTGTTTTTGAATAGGGGTCCATGTGCAATGGTAGTCAATTTCCATCAGGTGAGTCGCCTAATAGAAATTGACCTACTAACTATTACATAAAAAATACGTTAGTTCCAAATGTTTTCGGGCACCCTGAATTCAGTTTTAGTTGAATATTACTCAACCAATAACTGTCAACTACTTCGACTACTTTTAATAATACTGGTTTTAAATAATTGTTTACTACGTATTTAAAAAAAGTAAAGCATTTTATACAAGAACTGGTATCATATCGTTGTGGAATTCCACTAGCGCTTACGAAGTGCTTTTTTCCATCATATTAAAAACTCACACGGATAATAGTGAAAGCAATTGTGTGCGATTCAAAATAATATAGGAGTAACAAAGTAACACCATCGGCCAAACATATGGACGTTGTAAAATATTAACTTTTTCCTACGTCGCCGATGCACCGCCAACCTTGGGCACTGTGATGTTGTCCCTAGTGTCTGTAATAAACACTGGCTCACTCACTCTTCAAACCGGAACACACAAATACTAACTTTTGCTATTTGGCGGTAGAATATCCGGTAAGTGGATATAGCCTCACCAGACGGGATTGCACAAACTATACTACCAAGAAATATTGTACTCGTAGTCTATATATATAAAATAACAAGTAGTGACTGACGCCGTCATCGCCGAGCTTAAACTGTTAAAGTTAGGGCCTTGAAAATTGGTGAGTAGGATGAATTTATTGAGTAAACACCCACTAAGAAAGGAATTTTGGAAATTCTGCCTCTAAGGGGTGAGAAAAAAGGGGTTAAAGGTTTGTATGGAAATCCGTCAATATAATAAGTCGATACCTATTTCAGCGTTTTTGGATATTCTATCTGTGAAGGGGTGAAATAAGGGGTGAAAGTTTTTTGGAGGCCCGTCATTTTTTTAAGTTAGGGACATTAAATTTTAGTTTTGGAACACTGATTAAAAATAAGTCGTTACTTATTTCAGCGTTTTTGGATATTCTACCCCTAAAGGGATATACTAAGTGTTGAAAATTAGTATGGGAGTCCGCCATTTTTGAAGATCCATGATACTTTATTTTTAGAATACTAAAACACACTCAGGGTGTGGTTCGCCGTGTCGACTGGCGCACTACACTTGTGGCAGGAGAGTGACTCCTCCCGCCTCGCTATTCCTTGCACGTAATTACCAGAGCATCCGTGCCCTGTAAGTCCTGTGTCATCCTGAAGGTGAGTGTGCCCTTCTTCCTCTTGACTTAGCGACTCAAGTAGGGATAGATCGCCTCCAAAGGGGTCACCCAGGCCTGGGCCTGGGTGACCCCAGATCCTCCTGCCAAGACAACGGGCGACCAGGGCTTGTTGGGCTAGAGTCCTGATTCGCCCGATATCTACCGACGAGAAGTGTCGTCCACGACACGAATATCTTTCATACCTTCATAATACCTTTTAAGTTCAAAAGAGTACAGTTCACGTCTAAAGTCAATTAATATAGCACAAGATCAAATCTTTGGCCGGAGTAAAACTAAGAGAAGAGTGGTTTTCGCCTGGAAAGTTCATAATGGCCTGGCCTAGAATGAGCTTTACGAGCAGTCTGGTGGATCTAGCCCACGAAAGTTGAACCACAAAGTCTTAAATTGACATAATATTTTAAATTATTCTGTTATTAAATCCACGCGAGCAAAGCCGCGGGCCACAGCTAGCATTAATATATAGTTTAATATGTATTTTCTAACGTTGGTAATATTATATTTTACGCTTTAATTTGTTTATATATCACCTTATTCATGTTTTATTTGCGTTCTATTTATTATTACAACGCAAATGTCTATAGCACGAATTTAACGCTTGGAGCTCACCCTTTGATGTGATGTACGGCGCATACGCGGGCGCAGACGTTTGTTTGGACGTCTATTAACCTTTGAACGATGCTGTCAAAGATTTTTATTAACTGTTTTGTAAATATTACTCTTGATTTAACACAGAAATCTTTTTATTTTTGTCGTAACTGTTCGAAACATTTTTGTAATTAAAACATTTTATTAATGTAAATAGGTTCTTTTGAGATTATCCGCAGTTTGTATTTTATTATCAGATACTCGTTTTTAATTACCCTTTAATTAAGCAGTTAATAAAGGTACTTGCTGAGGAAGCATGATTTGTGAAATTTTATTACTTCGTCGAATTAATAAACGCGTGTGTCCGAACAATTTGATTAATATCTACAAACAATCTACAAAAGTTGTCTAATTGCATTGTCGTGGGCGGAATACGGCTTGTTAAGTAGCGTTTCAACGCAATTCTAAGGGATCGGACATACCTGCGTGATTCAGCAAAGCTAGAACGTCTCGAATACACAACTGTATAAATACGAAGTTATATGTAAAGCTAGCGACCAAGCAGAATAACTACAATAAAGCATTAATGCCGTGGTAAACTTCGTACATTAACGTTATTTGTGACTCGATTCCTAAATTACTCCGTTTTCTTTCAATCAATGTTGACATTGTTACATTAATTGGCAATTAAACGAATTTAATTGTAGAAACACGTTGAGGTTTGTTGTACAATTGTTGCCATTTACCTTGTATTATACAAAGAAAATCTTGCGTAATTTTACATTTGTATGTCGTTGAGAATGTATACGTGACATATGACATTTTTATACGTTACAGTATGTTCTACAAACGAATGCCTCAATCGATTTATAGCTTTGTCTAGACCCGCAAGTGTAGCCGTACCCTTATAGATGATTCCGCATTTCGCTTAACAGCTCAAGAGTTTATATCCGATCTCTAGTAATATTACTGTTTATTTATAATGAAATGCGATAAAGTTCTTTTAATTGGGAGACTTCACATTTGAATTTGAAATTAGTTTTTACTGGGCGGCGTTGTTAAATTAATTTATTTTATAGTCCAAATTTGATGTAGGACCGTTTCGTTGTAATTTGACGTGTACGACGATTCTGTGAAATTATCAAGGTATTTATTGTAATTTAATTATAAATTGACTTTGTTTTGTAGGTAATTTAATAATTTTTATCGACTTTGTATGTTTGTTAGATGCGTTTTCGTAAAAAAAAAATGTTGTTGATTATCTACGTACCAACTACCAAGTTACTTTACATTCCGTTTAGGTTTTTTATATTAATAAGTAGTACACAGTAGGTAGTTTACAGTTTTGCAGTACATTTAAAAATATATATAAAAGAGATATTTCCATTTTGTCACCACATGCATACTATTGTGTATATTAACGGTGGCATTCTATGTCTGTGTGAATAATAAATTCTTGAAGTTTTCTTTTTTAAATTACATAATTGAATTGCAATGTTTCAAGATAAGCAACCATACATTGTACCAATGACTACCATCTCCATTAATATAATAATTACTGTTATTAGTGAGTTTGTTTCGCTATTTACATAAAAACAAATTACGTTAAAACACGCACACATTTCATCGTGTGTAATATGATTTTAGTAAATAAAATAATAATTCGTAATTTTATAAAGCATTTTATTCCATATATATTTGTAACGACATAACAATAATACGTTGCTAAGAAACTATATTCTAAGGGATATGACAGCCCTCCGACGCAACTACCGCAATTGGACTTGCTATTAAAGGTGCGGGAAGCATTTGGTCGACGTGTCGACGTATTATCTCTTTTTCATCTGTAACTATTTGATAATGTAATATCCCTAGTCGTTCTTTAATTGTTACAAAAAACCACTTTTTATTTTTACCGTATACTCGAACTTGTACTGTGTCCCCCTCTTTAAATTGTTTATTTAAAACTATGTCTTCTTTTAATTGTACTCTAGTATTCGTATCTCTTTCAAATATTGAATGTAAATATGTTCTTATATTTCTGCCAAACATGAGTGTTTAAGGATATCGAAGACAATGCAGCATCCGTATTAAATTCCATTTTTATGTTTCTTTTTTCTATATTTAATGTTATCAAATATTTATCCACAATTCCACCATTGATTATATTGATTTTTCCTAAGTCTTCATACGTTTTGTTATTTACATGTTCCTCTATTTGATTGGCCTCATTTCGTTTTAGACATAGTTTAGTTAAGTGACCTTTTCTATCACATTTATAACAAGTATCATGTAATGAACGACACGTGTTGGCTCTATGTCCTATTCTTCCGCAACGGAAACACGTTCCTTTTAAATCTTCAATTATTAATGTATCTCTCTTACTCGTTTTGTTTAACGTTACATTATTTCTGGAAGGTGTTATTTTGTTTACAATTCTGTCGTTTTGTTGATTTGGAACGTTAGTCATGGCGGTATTATCTACCTTACCCATTTCTATTGATGCCGCAATTTGTATTCGTTCTGAAAATTGTAATTTTTCTTTTTCTTGTAATATCTTAATACGTATATCTCCATCTTTTAAATTTTTAATCCTCTTATAAATTGTAATGATAGAAAATTTTCTGTAATATAATTTTTGCAGTTTTGACAGAAAGATGAGAGTTACCGTCTCGTCGTGTGATTGTTGACGTGAAATAAAATTGTGTTGCATCGCCCATACGCTCGGTTTTGGATCACTGTAGTCTTGTAATATTTTAATGAGGTCTTCATAGCATGGTATTTTCGGTCCGCATTCTTTGTGTGTATTACTTGTAACTGTTTCTAAATTTGCAAAATTTATCAATCTATTTTCTGTTTCATTATTATTAGTATTGTCTCCCCTAAAAGTAATAGTTTCCCTTTCAATTTTGTGTAATTGATCTTCCGTTTCGAGTTCAATTTCTTTTTGTACATCGTGGAATCTTTGTAGGCTTTCTTGTAAAGTGTAAAGTCGAAAATCTATTTTTTCTTCTGTAATATTTTCTTGAAAATTTATGTAATTTTCCGTTTTTGTTAAATTACCCCGTAAGCCTCCTTACTCTTAATCTTTTGTATTTACGGTGTTTGACATCCTTGTCGCTAATTTAATATGTTTTATGTTTTGTAAGTAGCTAAAGCACTTGTTTTATGGAAAATCAGAAGTAACGACGGTACCACAAACAGCCAGACCCAAGACAACATAGAATAGTAATGATAATCTACATTGACTCGGCCGGAATAGAACCCGCGACCTCGTAGTGGCGTCCCCATGAAAACCGGTGTACACACTACTTGACCACTTAGGTTGTCACATCAGGTCCAATTGATAGACACTTTACGTAATACTATTCTCCGTAAATGTATTGTGTGCTTCATAACATACATTTGATAGCACATGGTATACGATTACGTAGGAAATTATTATGGACTTTTAGTTTGAAGGATTTCCAAGAGGCTAATGTTGAATTTTACTGTTTAATATTTATCTACTTATACATATCATAAAATTAGATCTTTTTGTAATACTAAAATAACTTTGTCTAACTAAATGCGTACGTATGCACACGAGGTACATAGGTATACTAAAATAATGTTTTAATTTTTTTTGTATGTCTGTCTGTTTGTTCCAGCTAATCTCTGGAACGGCTTCAGCGTACTTGACGACACTTTTACCGCCAGAAAGCTAATAAAGACTACAACAATAACTTCGCGTTTTTTTTTTTTTTTTTGGAAAAAATAGGTATTGCAAACAATCTCGAACCTCGTAAAATATACATCGTTCAGCACACGTCTGGTAACGGGTAATTAGCTGGATGCACGTAGATTACAGAAACCAGGCCGCGTACACACGCTCAATAATTGATTGTAATGTGTCCCACGGACTCATGAATGGTCCGCTACGAGCGGCGGCGCGAGGAATACCTAATGTGTAAGTTGAGAGCACATCGTCCGTAAGAGTATTAGTGCTGATAGCAAATATAGTTCTCCAGTGAAGAACGATTTGTGTAAACGGAAGTTAAATTAACTACCCAAACTCTCATTCAAGCAGGTTCATATAAGCACTTTGAATTTTTTTACATTAATTTCTGTGTTTAACTGTAATGCTAACGCACGTTCGGAATGAACTCGGTGTGGATATCGAGAGGAGCCGTGTGAAGAAAATTCATAATTTTTCATTTAACAATTACTATAGTATCATAATTCCAAATTATTCAATATTATCTTTTAAAAAGAATAGAAAATATTTCTTTAACAATCTTACCAGTACACACTTACATTTTAAGAACCCTGAAAAAAATTTGCAATAATTTTTTTTGTTCTAATGTTAAATAGCGTACTACGAAGCTTTTCGATAAAACTCTGTGTGCCCAAGTCTTATGGCATCACGTAGATGTTCGGTGATTTATCGGCTAGGATGTTGTTTTTATCTATTGACCTATTCAGTGCAAATTATTCGCTTCGGCCATTGAAATGCTATCTGTGGCGTTAAAGGCTACGATCGATAAATCCTGCGGTAATGCCTATTGAATATCTATTAATGATGAAAAGGACTAACTACGACGCTACTACTCGAATCAATCCATGTATTTATAGTGAAATTAGAGAACGGATGTGGATGACGACTCGTTATTTAAAAGCTGTTTTGTTTCCGGTGACTTATAACCTTTTTGTTTGGTGAATGCTTTCGAGCGAATTAATCAGTCGGACGATTGATGTCGGGCGTGTGAATCAGTTTACATTTTAACAAGATACTTAAATGTTACTTATGACTTTATTTATTTTGCAACAATATTCAATTAAAAATAATATTTGAGTATCATGAGTTTTCAGACAGTTGCTGACACAAAAAAGGTTATCCTTTTTAGTGGATCGAGCCTGCGTTTTTACATCACTACGTATCGACCTGTGTACCATTAATCCATTAAACATTTATAATATCAAATACGTCAAAATAATTTAAAAACATATCTTATTTTTTCTTCATATTGAAGATAACTGATTTTTTAACAAATTGATCGCCAAAAGTTTTGAAAAGACAGTACAAGAAGCAGTTTCTATAATGGAAAGCTATGATTAATCTGAGAGATGTTCCGCATGCTAATAACTTTGAGGGAGTTCACCCTTCAAATAACTTGTTGGAATGTAATTGCGGTTTCTATTTATGTTAGGGTGGAACACTGGATATCAGCGTTGAGTGATGATTTGCACTTAGTTTATTGTGGACGGATCTCGTGGTTTATATTTGGGGGAATTGTAATAACATAGAAATAGCAAAATGTGATGCTTAATTTTCGAAATTGGATTATATTCCGTCGATGTTCAATGTGGTTTTAATTTTTTTATTAAGATGAGTTGTTATTGTTGTTTGCATGTTTAATTATTACTCCTTAAAATAATCTCTGCTATGTTTAACCGCCGAATTTTGGCTACGGTTACCTATATAAAACTAGCTACTTGCTCCAGTTTATCGCCGATGTTCAGTTTTTCCCGATTTTATACGCAGAACCAACGGTTTATTGTGTTATCAGAGGTATCGTACACTCCTTGTGTACGATTTACTCCTTGACAACCAATGAGAGAACTTTTAAAAAAAGAACCAGTAGCTTTTGTTTTATAAGAGGTGGTAAGATATTGTGCAAACCCAGCAGGGTATGTTCGTCCATTTATGATGTATTTTACTACCTCTAAGCAGCAAATATAGGTATTGTCATGTTCCGGCTTAAAACTTGAGTAACACAGTTCTCAAGGCTGGTTTTTCACTGCGCCAATGTGTACGGGCTTTGGTGACCATTTTCCATTAGATGGCACATTTTGTCGTCCATAAAAACTGTTAATGCACAAAGCTTTACTAAAAATATACATATATTGCTATTTATTTACTGATAAATAATTTCTTGGAAGTTATGAATAACGATTTGCGAAACGAAATAAGATTTGAAGTTATTAGGCAATCAGAAAACAAAGCATGTAATGTTTTGTCTACACAAAGTCCAGATTCAGAATCTCGAAGTTTCATTGTAAACATAATTTGAACTACATTTAATCCTCATATGAAGATGGAAATAACCAAACGAGAACTAATATACATTAATACCCGATATATTAGTGACTTTTTGATGTTGAATATACATATGTCACTAATTGACAAAAAACTTCTGAATTAGAGTTTAATTTGACGATCAAATATTGACTTAAAGAATTTGATTTGTTTTGTACACACATATTAAAGGCACACATTTCATCGATGCATAGTTAAATAAATTCCATTGTATAAACTATCGGCTAAGAATTTGTAAATCATGCAAATGAAATTCACGATTAAGTCGACATTTTCGTTAATATAGTCAGTTCCATTAGAATATTGTAGGGAACGCAACGAACCGTTCCGCTGTATTATATATTGCTGGTACTTCGTCACAGTAAATCTGTCTCTGTAAGCAAATTGCATATCTTATTGGTTAACACTCTCGGACGTACTCTGCTTAAGATATTTTATGATTCCTCGACTGTTATATGGTAACTAGAGAAATTCATAGCGGTTTCGTGAAACGTATTGCAATCGTCTTAATGAGTTTTTGTGTCTTAAAAGTCGTGTTGATTTTCGTGGAATTATTAGACTAATTTGCCTATTTTCTCACAACAACAGGAGGAAGAAGCTGTGGTTTTATAACTATTTCTAAAATTTTACACACTGAGTCTAGATTATATTAAATTTAATCAGTAGTTGTTAATCTTCAATATTATTAACTGGGGCCCTTACTTAATCTAAATCTCTTTCTATAATGTGCTATTTATGTAAATAAAATATAATTGAAAGAGATTAAAATTGTTTGTTTGTATGGGGATATCTCCATAACTAAGGATACATTTGTAAATAAGAATAACTGGTAGAAAGCTACATAATTCCTGAGTACAATTGGGTGCAAATATATAAAATAACAAATTTCACCCATGCGAATCTGGGGCCTAATACCTCATTCATATAAGCAGTGAAAAACTATTTCTCAGTCTGGTTGTTTTATGATTATTAGTCATTGTGATTTAAATATTATAGAACGAGAGTGTGTTAAGAAATTAGCTATTAAAGCTTACAAGCGAGTTCGTGCCAAAGCCTCTCTTTGCGATTAGTGATTGGGCACGGGCATGCCACGAAATATCTGCTGCGCCGATGTCGGCCGCGCCGTGTGAGGCCAATTGGAGCACGTTGGCTAATATTCTGAATGCATTTATGTTTTCAGATGCAAATAGGCACTGAATACATTGAAACGCTATGCAGGTTGCCTGATTAACGCAATAAAAGGATCCAGATCCCGAGATATCAGGTTGAAATTATGGGTCGTGGTCCAATAGGTTAGCGTATATTTTTTGTCAAGTACTCCGCGCTGTTCGGTGGTAGGAAGTTGATAGTGTATTCAAAAATTGGTTGTCTTATCTCTTTCCATTTTGAATGTTAAAAGACATTAGTAGTATTAATATGTGTCTGCATGCATTTGTATACAGTAAGATCTCATGCGCAGATCTGGGAATAAGCAATGCTTTGTTAATTATAAAATGTAGAAAGTCTGTTTAGGTCACTAGGTCAGTACCTACTTTTTGTTCCGATAAATAAAATGAATATTAATTTCGATTTTTTTAAATTTTTTATTGCTGAAACTTTGTTCCTATTCTTTGATAGTAACTTGGAATAGTATTTACAATAAAAATAGTTGAGTATGATTTATTTCGTGTATCCCTAGTTAACAATTGAATTAAATTGCTATTAAGGATGTCTGACAGGCGAGCTGATGACGTATGATGAGCGATGATAGATGGACGTCGGCGCGGCGGCGCGGGCGCATTGATTAATTGTTTTGCGAACCGACCGCGCCGGTATCCACTCGCATGTGATTGACATATATTGTGATCGTTGGAAACTTGATCGTTATTAACATGCTAATGTGTGTTGCATGTTTTTCTGCTACGTTGTGTACTGAGACTGAATTTAATTAAAGAACGTATACAATTTGGTTTTCGATATTATTATTTTGTTCCATCGATGATTATTTACATAGTATATCTAAAGGGCAATGTCCCGTGACTCTAAGAAATAGAACCATTAATTTTGAAGATCATTGTTTTATTATTTGCTCCACACACTAAATCTGATTTACACAAAACTTAGCTATAATTTAAAAGGGCACTGCACCTCGATAAATAGTGTATCCTAATAAGAAATCATGATAATATGTTTATTTTTTTAATTATCCGCACATGATGCTACGAGAGGTACTAGTACGTATAGGTATAAAAGTTAATTTAATTGATGAATGCGTTACTATTTTATGCCACTGGTATAGTGTTTCGTTTGTGTGCAGTCGACTGGTAAATTAAATAAATTAAAGTTCTTCCAATCATGTTTTACACTATAAGAAACTGATGTATCTACCATTGAAATTTATAGAAACATTTTGTATTAACCAACGTTTCTATTAATAAGCGAATTTCACACCACGACAAAACATTTCAATGTCAAAAAATAAATAGTTTTTTTGTTCCTCGAAATTTAGTACATCAATAGTACTGAACATTGTGTTTAAAGTCTTAAATTTCCTATTTAAGCATTTGAGTTGGAGCCAAAATGTTTGTTACTCTCACGAAATGGCCCATTCACAGTCGTTCCCCGGTTATAAAATGGGGTTTTATTCTTAAATCCGCCTTTATGATAAGCCAGCGCTCTGTTGTACATTGTAGCCAATGTATTTTGAACTTTTTATTTGCTCAAGAAGTATTTGTATTTAATTTTACGATGACATTAAAGCTCGGAGTTATGTTTTCTTTTGTGTATATTTTAACGCGATAAGCGTACTATTCGTATTCAAATAATTTTGATATTTTACTTCATTGACCTTTCTTAATTTTTTTTATTTTCATTTTGATATAATCTTCGACATTAAAAAATAGTTAAATTAATACATATATCATAACAAATTATAATACATATTTTTCTATGCTATAATGGACGATAAATGTTATATACAAATACTATAACATCTGTCAGTCTATTTAACACATTTCATGCAAATAAATTATTTTTTTAATAAAATATTAGTAAATACAAACACTTACAGTATTGAGTTCAGAAGGCATTTCATCTGCGTTTCGACTTTTGTGTACGTGATCGACATACATATAGTTTCTTTAAATTTTTAAATTAATTTACAGAAGCTATCATATAATCATTTTGTTATGATCATTTGACTTTGAAATTAAAACTTATACTAATTTCAAATATTTTTGTTTTGTTACAGGTATGTATTTCCAGATAATAGATCAATATTATCAGTCAGGTATAATATGCTTCTAAAAACGATGTGCAAGTCTTGTGGTTTTATATCATATATTTTTTGTGTCCTTTAAACTAAGATTTTGTTTTTTATTATTTTTTGTGTTATAATCACGTAATGGTGAAGCTACTAAATTGAATAATAGATTAATGAAAGGTATCTATATGGACAGCATCGACCTACCACTGGTTATACAATACTTGAGGACCGTTGACCAAACCCACTTTGAGATTTTTCTTCGAAGCAAATTTTGTCTTTCGTATGTTATCGATTCTCCTAAATGCAACAGGATAGTTTCGTGTTTTCACAAAAAAGGTCCTTCGTGGCGACGCGTACAGGTTATGATCTCGGCTTTTCGGAGACGTCCGGGCTCGAAAAAAATTTAAGTGCCGTATCGAATGTCGCGTGTCTCTCGGTTTCACGCTATTAGGTAAGACTAATTGTGGAACGCTAACGAAAAGCCAGCTTTTTCATAAAATACTCCTTTGGAGATGTCAGAAATAAATGTATGGGTCGATGTCGATTGTGTCGTATTTATCTTTATAAGATACTTTGTACTGGCTACATATGCCAAGCCCCTACACTACCAATCAATCAATCAAAATAAACTTTATTCAAGTAGGCTTTTATAAGCACTTTTGAATCGTCATTTTACAATTAAGTGAAGCTACCACCGGTTCGGAAAGTAGATTCTACCGAGAAGAACCGGCAAGAAACTCAGTAGTTACTCTTTTTTAACATTTAAAAAATACCTTCTACAAAGTTATTGTTTAGCGTTACAGTTTACAATGAAGCATTCAAAAAAGCCATTCGGCCCGTGCCTTAACTATTTCCAGGTGCGTCGGATTTGTTACCCTCTTTATATAATGATTACGAGGGTGTTGAGAGTAAATTTGCACTCTTTCTATATTATATTCTGCACAGTGGTCTTGTCTCCCTTGAGAATCACATATCATCATCATTATAATGGTGACTGAGGATGACGTCACATCCATAATACATAAAGCCAATACGAAAATGATATTTCAATTAAATATTCATTAAATCGTTAAGATAGGTATGGCAATTCAATTATTCAAATATATGATTAAATCGACCTATTAACAAATTCCAACGAGATCGTGTTGAATATTATAAAATATATCATTGCTATTTAATTTGTGGGTGGGAGCGGACAGCAGGACCTCGTTTCAATATAACATTCTAACAAACACTTTGACCAGGTGCAGATATTGCATGTATTATGTATAACATTTGCATGATTCTAATAAATTCCGCAGCGTTGCCAGTTTTAGAAGGGTGACCATTACTTAATTAGCATAAGTCGTTCCTACGGAATTTATTGTCTTTGATTGATTGACTGATTGATTGTTTATTTTCATTCGAAGTGCTGTTCCATTTTCTAATCATTCGTTTACGTCAAATGTCACGCAAATTTTTAATGTTCGTAGCAGAATCAGTGAATAACTTAATATTCGGATATGTCTCCCCTTCATCTTTGTGTATTTTACGTATATGTCTTATCAGCTCGTCATATATTTTTTTAACTGTTTAAACAATTTCGTCAATATTCTTCTAGAAGAAAATTGAATCTTTGCTTTCCTAAAATTCTTTTACATTTATAAAATTAGTTTTTACTGTTCTCCATAAAATCATTCACAATTCTATAGTAATTACTCTGACGTCATCGTCGAAAGTCACACAAGAATTTATTTTATAGCTTAGATATGTGTTAATACGTAGTGTGGTCTGTTTAATAACGTCGTCGGCCATCAAGTATTGAGTTACATGTAATCTGTGCCGTATCAAGTGTCGTTCAACGCGTTGACAGTGTATAGTGATTTTTTAATGCGATGAACCCGCTCCACTGACGATGGCGACAAATTAATTGAACTGAATAGGGCCGGATAGTTTCGAGCAAGTTTTTATTTTAGTAAACATGATTATATTCGCCAGTAGATTTGGTGAACTGCTTGGACAAAGTGTTCAAATTTCTTTTCATTTCATTTTCTTTTCAGTCTACATTTAGCTTTTGTTTTTGAACGTTGATCGGAAATTATTTAATTTTATATGATCATCGTCATTATCACTTTCCAGAATTTGCTAATATACTTTTTTAAATTGCCTATGGTCTGTATCGGTTTTATATTACTTATAGATCTTTTTAACCTGATTACTTGGATAGTTTGTATCTTAAAAGTTTGCGCATTCAGGGTACCAGATTGCTGATGCACTGTGCATTATGTATTACTTCGTTACAAAACACGAAATGATGTTCTCCTGACCGTTCTCAAAGACTAGACAAATTGCAGTATGGAATATACGAAATGTTTACTGTGACTCGACTAGACCCTAGAATCACGGTATCTGCAGATTTATAAGCCACTAAACCAAAGAGGACGCCAGGTCATTTGTAATATACCAGTGAACACAATTTTTTCAACTTTGTTATGTATGTGTTGAATCATTATTTTTCATCGTCAATGTGCAACCAACCTTGGGAACTAAGATGTTACGTCCCTTGCGCCTGTAGTTACACTGGCTCACCCACTCTTCAAACCGGAACACAACAATACTGAGTACTGTTATTTGGCTGTAGAATGACTGATGAATGGGTGATACCTACCCAGACGGGCTTGCAAAAAGCCCTACCACCAAGTAGTTCGTTCGTCTCCATTATACAGAAGTAATTTTCTAATAGTAATGAATGTATAAATACTATTAAATTCCCTAAATTGCTATCACTAGGTGCCTGGTAGAGTTTTATTTAGACGCTACACACGGAATGTGCCTTTATTCTCGTCTTAAAAAAATATATAAGCTATAAGAGCTGACGTCACTAAAATGCATTTGCCTTACATTAGTTTCATTCATTCTATTTTTTTTAATTATTTTTATAATGTGGAGTAATTCTGTTTTATGAATGAATAAGGCAGTTAAAAACACGTGTCGCATGTCGCCCGCCGTACGTTCTCACTAAAACTCGCGCCGCACCGGAAACCGCGACTTATCCATCACGCTACCGACATCATCGCTAATTAACTGATGTCGATTCACTTGTTTGCATGCGTCCCGTTACCGTATACATCACAGTTATACCGATGCGAATTGCTTTTAAGCATTTTAATCTCCAGCATCAGCGATAACCGTTCCCACGCTCTTTTAAATCTGCTTCCACCTCATTACATTTTTAATTTGATTTCTATTTAGCTGTCAATAATATTTTTAATACGGGGGCTGGGTTAGGTTGCGGTTTTTAGATGTTGGTTCTCTTATTAAAATTCTAGTTTCCTCCCGCGTGTATATTTAGGCTATCTTATATCCTGTTCTGTTCCGATGCAAAATTTGATGATGATTGGTACCGTGTTTACGACGTGATAGCGTTACAGATAAATAAATAAAATCACTTTCGCTATATACCTACTCTTAGTTAGGAATAGTGTACTTGTTTTAAATTTAAATTGGTTCAGATAAAATAATAGTCGTAAAGTTTCGTTTGTTAGACCGAACGTTTGTTAGATTCATAGCAGTATTCTTAGTGTATATGGGCTATGACCGTGTTAAATTATAATTAGTTTTCACCTTATACTAATATCTGAAATAATAGCTGTACGACAATTTTTACGAAATAGGTATAATGTTAGATTTAGAAATACCCCTTAGCTTAAGTTGAAATGATTTCATAAAATATGAGATTCACGAGTTAAGATAAAAATCCCCGCATAACAAAACAATGATTAGATTATAATCATACAGTAGGCATCTACTTCGTGATCCCTCTATATAAATCACACACGAGCGATCATTAAGGCTAATATTGTTGTTCACGGCAAGAATTTCGCGGTTTGTGAACTCGACACGAGATAAATTAGTTAATATATCTCGTACGGGTTATTCGATACGTATTGATCAGGCATGAATAATAAAAACGAGGCCTGTGAATCGATTTTTCTATTATAAACTTGACTTAAGCTCTTTCTTGAGGCTTCAAATCAGTTTTATATCTGGAACCGGATTATAGTAGGAGTAGGGCGAGCAATTGTGCTTGCTCATTAAATGTATCTGGAAATTATTTTAAAGAGTACCTTTATGTAGTCTAAATATTTGCGTAAATTATAAGATCTATCACTGAGCGGTCATCTGCAAGTAGGTATGTGTCTATCAGGCACAAGGAACATCAATGAAGTGGCACATTGATGACGTTTGTGATGTTTAATATTACTTAAAGTGATTATGCCAAGGGTAGTGGTTACTTGTCAACAGATGCGAACTATTTGCGAGTCTGCCTACCTATTCTAAATCTATACTTGTATTGTGAATGTGAATGTTAGTCTGTCTGTCTATCTGTCGCTCTCTTACTACCAAACCGCTGAACCGAATTTGATGAAATTTGATGTGAAGCTAAATTTCAATTCCAAACATATGCTACTTTTTTGCCTAACGTTTGACAACCAAACCCGTTAAACTCTAGCGAAGCCTCGGGCGGCCACTAGTAAAAATAAATCTATTTTTATACAAGGAAATAATTATGCAATTAATGCACGAGTTGAGGAATATCTAATACATACATTGTAAGTGTATTTCTATAACCCGATACGAAGTCATCGACGAGTAAGCGGACAGGTTTGACATGATTAGGCATTACCACGAGTATCACATAGCGAAAGACCGACCGCAAATTTATCGTCAATGCGCTGGATTACAAGCAGGGACCGGAGTTCACTTATTTCTCCATTAGACTTGTATTATGCTTTGGAATTGTTGATTGAATACGTTTGAATATTTCAATCTTAGGTCTATTAAGGAAAGTTTTGTTTATTTTTAATAGTCAATTCGATTCGGCTTCGAAAGTAGAGCTATGTGGCTTGTTTTTAGAACAATTTACTATGATTTGCAGATACTATATGTATATTTTTAATATAAGTTAATGGACTTCAACACAATAGAGTTATGAAGAATAGATAAGTTTCTTAATGACTTATTCGCTAAATATGTGCACATAATATTCTTAAATGATGTATAACTTTTGTCTTTGACATTACTTATAATGTATTCACTTTTTACTTTAAGCGATTTGTCAATTAGGGAAAACGGTGAGTATGTCCCCTATGTGGTTCTTGGAATTCGCAGGAACGTAAGTACATACCTACACGCAGTCGTAGGGGGACTAAGAAAGTATTGATATTTTATATGAATTAACATATAAATATATGATTTATATACAGTGAGATTTCATATTCAGCTTTGGTAATCAAGAATAAAAAAATATCAGAAAGTGTATTTAAATAATTTGGATTTTTTTTGTTACTTTATTTTTCCGTGAAAGTTAATAAATTTCAAAAGCAACTCAAAAACGGTCGGCTTCCACGGGTGTCCGTTATCTAAGGATAATCCGGGTGTCGTGTAGCAGAGCACTGATCATATATGTTTACGATGTTTACATTCGTTCCTTGATAAGATCGAGTTGATGCTCGTGTTTCATATATTTGGTTTCTCTGAATAATGTTACCCAGCTTTCGTTGAGAACACTAACTCAACGTATTGGTCAAATTGTTTACATTCTAAGTCATAACTTAATTTGTATTAAAATTACAACTATCCTAATTTGGTCAAGATGTCTCAGAACCCACTATTCTAAAAAGAACACGTGAATCTTTGCCGAAGATCAAAAGCGGAAACCTAGGCAAACAGCGTTATGTTATGTTCTTTATCTATGATTGCAATTCTTCTTGCACAGTCGTGAAAGAAAACGGTCAAAAAAAAAATGCGTCAAATTAAATTTAGCCTTATGTGTCTTTTTTGAACACGTGTTCTACCTTCCAAAATACCCATTGGATTAGTATTGTTATATAGGTTCCCTTCTCTTCAAAAGCTCTACAGCAGTGTGACCTTTCCAAGTTGCCAGTTTAATTCCTTCACTTTTAACTCAGCTTATCAACATTTTAATGGAGTGTACGGCAATTGTTATTAAATAATTGCGGTCTTTACACTTGTCTCCACTTAACATCTGACTCGGAATACTTTTGATAGCGATCAGAATTGTAAATGAGAGGCGAAAGCCTTGCCCATTATCCAAATTCCACGTTTATTGAATGCGGTTTAATCGTTTTAAGTAAACAATTTCGGGGTCGAATTGCGTTTAAAATAAATTTTAATTATCAATTGCGAATGTTGTGAATGCGATTTTAACGTTACAAGGATTTAATCGTATATTTCGCTCGTGGAAAGCCGTTAAATAATTTGGTGACCTAGTGCTAAAAGGATATAAGATTAATATTAGTAAAACTAACAATATTATGCAAAAATGTACTATAGGTATGAAACAACTAAGATTTGTTTATTGTTTCAATTCCGATAAGGTTATTGATATTTGCCCCTTTAGCACCAGACCATACTATTGTACGAGGAATTCAAAAGTATATACAAAGTTAGTTCTAGAATACTCGTGAAGGTTCCATTACGATTTGCGCTCCCGATTACAATTATTTTAACTCAGATAATGTGTTAAAAGTCTTGAAGTAGACTCAAAAGGAAAATTTGAATTTCCAGTAACGATATCTGCTGTTAATAATTAATTGGTTAGCGGTCAAAAACTGTGTGAAATTTTTCATATTTCATTTGTATTAAAATATAATTTAATGTTTAAAACAATATATCAAAAACTTGACGATTATTACGCAATATAGCTTGTTTTTGTCATCCTCGCCGAATGCCCAATTACGGTAATCCCTCAAGACAAATCGTCTCAACTGGCGTCATCAATCTTCATTTCGCAACGCTTGCTAAAAAATAAATAGCTTATTAAAATATGGTATGTATTTTTGTCTTTAGAATGTAATTTTTGTAATGAGCCACCTTAAAAGGAGTAGTCAGAGCTATTACATTAATATATTTGTTTTTATTGAATTAATAAAGCTATTTCTTCTTTTTAACTATACGTAAAGCTAAATAATAGCTTGCAGGTATAATCAAATATGTTGTTGTTTTTTTTTTACTATTTCTTAATAACCTATTATACTTAACCAAAACTATAGAAATAATCGGACAGTAAGAAGAAAAGTTGTAACCGTACACGAATCTGAAACAGGTAAAATGTTATTCATATATCCGTATATCCGGAATGGCATATCCATAAAAGCTGGTTTTAAGTTCATTACGATATCATTCTAGAATTTCAAATTTTTTTTGCAAACAATTGAAATATAACTTTAGTCCCCCATGACACAGCGTGCTAACCTTGAGATTAAGTAGCTAATGAAATGTGACAAAATCTAAAGAATTATAAAAATAAAATATACCTACTTTGTATGTAAATATGGGAAAACTGACGAAAAACTTTTCACTTCAACTTTACTGTCGGGAATATTAATGAATGAATTAATTAGCATGTCCCTATTTTAATCCACAGAGGGTAAAGATTGTATAAGGTCTTTATATATAAAAATATAAGATTAGACGCGATACCTATAGATCGATTAATAACGATATCGTTAAAATTTACAAATTTGAGATTTGTTTTTGTTATGAGTAGATCACATAACATACATAGTCAGACATAGACGTTTTAGCAACTAGAGCTTTTCAGCAATTGTCAATGTTTGCAAGTGACATGCAATAACCAGTGTTGAACCTAAATCAAAAATGTATGTAACTAAAACAATGAATGTGATGATAAGTATTATAAACAATTAAGAAAAACGGGTTTATTCGAGGATAAGAGGAGCTATAAAGTAGCTTATGTCAGAGTACCTATAAGCTTTATTCAAAATATCATCCAGAACGTCTGTCCGTTTCTGTGTGACTAATAAACATATCGACATACAAACATCATAATATTACAATATATTTTGTAGCTTCTTGTGACTCGAATTATTATAGCATACATTATATTTTGAATAGTATCCAAAACGAGTTGTATAAGTTCAGATTTCCTCAGTTCACGATGCAATTACCAATGAGACGTTACCAATTTAATTTCAATTGAGATTGTCTCCCGAGATGATGACGGATGCAGCCACCCCGAGGGTCCTCAATTGGTTTCCGGCCATCTTTCAATTATTTTCCGCTTATCAAATGCGGGTCCTCAATAAATGCTCGCGCAGAGATTACTGGTTTCAATTGATCTGATTGGTTGATGATTCGATGATGTCAGACGATGTCCTTCGTCCTGACCATAATTTTCTTTAAGATAGTAATGGAAAGTATTGACTCAAGAATATCTTGTGTCACTAAAAAGTAAAGTAAAATTAACAGCCTGTAAATTTCCCACTGCTGGGCTAAGGCCTCCTCTTCCATTAAGGAGAGGATTTGGAACATACATATACCACCACGCCGTTCCAATCCGGGTAGGTGGAATGCACATGTGGCAGAATTTCGATGAAATTAGACACATGCAGGTTTTCTTACGATGTTTTTTTTCACCGCCGAGCACAAGATGAATTGTAAACACAAAATATTTTTAATGATAATTCTAAATAGTGTATCATAAATATAATATTCGATTTATACTTTTCATTATTCGATATGTGTTTAATTATTTATAATTAATTTTTTCAGCGTTAGAAAGAAACATGAAGTACTCTTGTTTCAATCCTAACCTGTAATACATCTTTGGTATTAAACTTTGGCATGAAACCTTTAATAATATATTATTTTGTTTAATTAGAGATACAGTTTATTTTCTAACAGCCTGTATACAATTGTTCCACAAAAGATTTTTACTGGTTCTAGGATGTCGAGTAACAGGAGTAACGTGTGTTTATCTATATTAATATTATATATGTGAAAGTAACTATGTCTGTCTCTCTTTATTTTATGAACTAATCGTGGAACCGAATTTTATGATTTTTTTTATAAAGAAAACTTACTTTTATGCCTGACACATGAAAACTAACACATTAAAACTTCTAAAGTTTCTTATATAATAATTGCTACGAGTGACACTACAATGAAATATTCACCTTAGTATGTTTCTGCAGCCTAGAATAGAATTTAGGTTTTTATGTAAGCCATTGTTTATCGATTTACATTACACCTTACACACATACATTATATGTATATTACATTACTTACACACACTACACAATACCTACTCTGAGTAGATTCATTTAACGGAAAAGCAATTCAAATTATTCACCATTACGATCACACATTCGAAGTATGACACGTCGTGTATTCGCGTCGGGTCACCCGCACCTCCACTTCTCAGTACATTATTACGGTTGAAACTTCCAACGTTTCCAGTTTTCTCAGTCGAACGTAATGATGATTGATGACACGTCTGAGGCTGTTATTTCTAAATGACTCGGAGCGCTCGATGATTATTTGAGCAAATCAATGCGTGTCCGCAAAGTTTTACTTTTCAGTCTCAACGTACCATTCGTTTGATATTTCCTGAGCCACTCTTTGGAGGCGTGGTAAAAGCTGCAGGCAGATAACTTAGTTACTCTCGAAATCTCTTTTTTGACCTTTAAGATTTATTATGTTGACATTTTAAAGCTAACGGTTTCCATTTCGTGTTACAATTTTATTTAATTCACTAGATATAGTTGGTTGTTGACTTTAGTTTTTGTTGCATGCAATATAAATGTGACAGTTCAAGAATGACGCTTTATAATTCTTGGGATGGTCACGAGTTTAAACAACGATATTCTTCCAGATTCATTTATTAACAGTATTTTCACATTTATTTTACCCACTAATCCGTGTTTTAGAAACATCCGTATTTTATATCTAAATTTAGTATATCAGTCTCATTATTTCCAAATTAATAATAATTGTCACCAAACATTGCCGCCGCATTCGATTATTTGACATTGTCTTTCTTTCCGGCCAGTATCAGACATTTGGCCAGTATTAATCGTGAAAAATTAAAATATTACATTACAACATATTCTTCAAATAGTCAATCGACATATTATTAACTAAATTATTCTAATAAATTATAGTTATACAATGTGTAAAAAAATAACTCTAACATAATAATGCCGTGACAATTATGTTCACGATTAAAGACAATGGGAAACAAAGTATGGTTCTTTGTCACACCCCTTAATAGCAATAATTAATTGACATACTACTCTGAAGTACCTTTGTAGTTGAACGTAAGTTATTATTACGATCGAGGTTAAATGTGAGTGTGGTCGAAGTTGTAATTTATTATGTGTGGCATATCAATTAGCACTTTCCGTTGTATGTAAGGGATCACCATCGTCCTTAGGTAATCGTGTTACCAGAAATATTAACCATTCCTTATAACGTCAATGTGCCAACCAATCTTGGGATGTGAGGTATTATATCCATTGTACCTGCAGTTACACTCACCTTCAACCCGTGCTACAACATTACTATTTTAGATGTTTGGCTGAAGAATATCTTATGAATGAGAGTTACTTAGCTAGATGGGCTTACCTAGTGGTGGTATGGCTTGCTACTTGATAGTAGCTAAAGTAGTAATGAGAAAAAAGCAATATGTATGCAATATAATGAAAAAAAATTAGTTAATTATTAATGTCTCCCATGCAAACCCATAATTGGTAAAACACATGAGAATAAAGATGTGTACGTTCACGCATAACCTCGCACCTACATGCGCATGGCTGCTATGACATTAGTGCTTAGCTTGTGGGTGGACAATTGGTTTTATACAAACATCGCGAATTCGATGCACGTATGCCTCGGAAACTAGAGCATCGTCAGGATTCAGGCGAAATGTTCAAGAGCCTATCTATGTATCGCATCATTCAATCTCATTATGCAGTGTTTGTTTTTAGTGTTCCAAATATAGCCAGTCTATATAAGTCTGTTTGTTGTTTTGTTAGATGATCTAAGATATTTTTAGTTTGCGTAAAAAATAAAAGTGCAACCCAAAATAGTTGCAGAGATAAATGATGATAATGAGCAGTCCATATTTTCTCTTTAAATTCTGTACGAATAAAGAGATTATAGGCAGAAAAAACATCTTAGAAAATATAGCTACTCGTTACACAGTCAATGTTTGTTTTGTAGTAGAAAAGTAAGTAGTCACCACTAAATATAGATCTCTTAACTCGCATCACAGGTTATAATATGAAATGTCATTAGGATAAAGCAGAACCAAAATTAAGGATAGAGAGTGTTGAAACCCCCTATTAAAGTTACGCCATGAATTCGTACTAAATAAACTTATTATTTAACCAAATATAATAAATATTCGGCTAAAACAGTTTTACGAAATGATAGTTATTATTGTAACCGTCACATCCTACGTCTGCCCTCGTTCGTTCCCTTGAATTATCTCAACCGTACAATTACATGCACCTGTAAGATGCCAAGTGTTGTTGGAGTGATCATTTGCCAGTCAGACTTGTAACTTATATCCAAGAGGACTTTAACGCCAAAACCGGCCATTACGAGATATTACTGACAACCGCCTCGAGCTTGTCGACTTGTTTAGACAATTTGAATTTATAATCGACTACCAAGATTATGCAGTAAACGTCTTTAAGACCCTTTCGTTCCGATTGACTGACACGAGATTGATCGATTACTTGTCATTGTTATTTAAATATATGTATTCGGAAGAATAATACATAATATCATGCCAAGAAAGTTATTGTGATTTAAATACCAATCATATTTAATATCTCGGCCAATTTCAACGGAGACTAGCTAACGTCGCTGTGTACATTACAAGTGGCGTGGACACTGGTCTACATGACCAGAGATATTTTAGTTTAGTCTCAGGGCCAAAACCTTCAGGTACTTTCGGGTACAGGAGTGTGAACAGCCGACTTCTAAATTCCGAGCTACTTGCTATTGCCATGTCAATAAACCTACGTTTAATAAGAATTAATTTTAGGATCTCTGGCTCTAGCGATAACTTGGCAGTTAATACCAAGAAAATAAAGATTGTTTAAAGAATATAATGTACATATTACGATTTCTCTTTAAATCATTTTCTATAAAGAAAATTAAATTTGAATGATGTAAAATGTACGAAATACAATTTTTACAGTTAGCGTAACGAGCAGCAGGAAGCTGGTCGATGACCTAAAATATCATCACGTCTGTGCTGTTGCAGAGAATTGTAATATATCTGCGCAGATCGCCGCGGTTGTGTTTCCGCTTCTTAATGGTTCGCATGCACGCCACGTCCACGTCGAAAGCTCCCGCGATCGTGCTCCTTTCAGAGCCGACATCGTTTTAAAACGGAATACTTTACAATTCCAGCAGCGATAACTTTTTTCCCGCTCGCTCCCATCGCCGGCGGAGGGTTGTAGAATTTGCAACACCTTTTCCGAATAATCACAGCAATTTGGACGTAAACGTTCACGCGGTTTACGACTCCTTCGCTGAAATCCCATTCACAAAACAATAAAAAAACTATAATCGAATTTGAATAGCGCTCGCTATAAAATGCTTCAATTCGTGATACGTTATTGTACTCTATAGAAATCTCGCACGATTTATGGCGAGTTTTAGAATACTTTCAATGGCCTACAATAAAGTTCATGAATGTTTTGATGCGTCGGGTCGCGCGTCACGTTTATCGATAAATCATGAGGATGTGAATTTATTTTTATGAATACATAAAAGGTCAGGTTTTTAATCTTTTTAAAGTTGAATATTAGTTGATCCCTGACGGTAAGTTCTTATTGTTAATAACAAACAAAGAAATATATTTATTTCGAACTACCTCAGTTACCTATACTGAGCTTTTTGCCATGCACAATTGTTCGTGAAATTTTAATTGTCATTATTTGTTTATTTCTTTAATCGTGGCAATAAAAAAAGTTTTTTTTTAGGATACATTTATTGTTCTCTTACGATTTTTTATTATATTTCTTTTACGATTGTGTTAATAGTGCTCGATCGATCAATAGATACTGTTTTGAATTGAATTTATTACTTGTATATTGTGCGTTAGCCCGAGATATCGATAACTGTTATGTGATAAGTAATCGATATTTTTTTACTGAACTTGAACTTATTTTAAATAATAAAATATACATAATTTAAATTTATACAAATGTTAACATGTCACTTGATTTATTTATAATATTTTCTTTAACAGCATTATTATGTTTGGCTAATAATATTTAATCAGATCTAATAATTTGAATGATAACTTAATAATGGTTCCTCGGAGGTTAAACGTGCGATACACGATTAAAAGCCATACTTTCTAACCAGTGGGCCTTTTCAGCTCGAATGATATTAAAACACTATTGTCAAAAAAGCCTTAGAAAAATTACATTGTATACCTTACACTTGTATACCTGAATATATAGTTAAGTATATAGTAAGTAGTTTAATATAGTTAATAAGTTAGTATAAATCCTATAGATTAATTCAACACGATCATAATGAAACTAGTAAACTCATTATCTGAACCTTATTTATAGTATTAAGATAATAACAGATTTAGTAAAGCTAATTCCTGCTTACATTACAATGCTACTAAATTATCAGCAAAATACGATTTCACAATGGACTAAGGCGTTGTTTAATATTATTAGTTGCTTTGGTAGCGACTGAATAAGTTTAGATGTATATAATAACGCAATAGTGCTGAGAGATTATCTATTCTTTTCAATTCTATTCACGTGAAAGAGATAGCAATATGTTTTTGTTTCTGCCGAATTAATTGGAAGATTACTGAAACAAAATCAACTCCAATGATTGCTGTGACTGTTTTAAAAAAACAAAAGCATTCTGATTTTCCGTTCACTGATATTCGTTTGGTGCTCGTTGATTTGTTTTAGTTAACATGTTTTCTGGACTTTTGTCGCTGTCGCTAGCAGTGCAGAACGTATCGTATCGTTATACGTGTGTATGCACTATGTAACTTATTGTTTTTGAGTAATAAGGCGTTAAAGTTTTTATGTGAAACTTAACGAAAATCACTATTCTCGTAGAAAATTCAACCATCCGCAAGTAAAACGAATCGATTCTTTTATACAGTAACCGGACGTACATTAGGTATCGATTATATCTGGGCGGAAGTTAAACCAATACGAAATTTTAACTGTATTAAGATTTAATATAGGAGTTATGGAGATTTGAAGACGATCTCTGGGAAGTATAATAGTTACTAGTATACGATTTAAGGAACTATAAAGAACGATTCCTTAATATTACATTATTTTAAAATGGAGATAATGAAAACGTTTAGACGATTAAACCGATGAACTGAGAAAATTTAGGCAATGGTTTACGCACCGCAAACCATTTTAAAAAGTCACACATTCTACCCTCATCCCTTGGGGTACTGTCGTGCCCAGCACTAACAAAAGTTTTTAAGTTTATTTGGGGAGGAAAATAGTATAGTAAAAATATTTGTACCTAACGTGCTAAACCATTAAATTTATAGCACATTTTATTTAGTTATATGTTTTTTGTAAGTTGGCTTTAGTAGATCTAGAAAAGGAAAACGACAATGTAAAGAAATTCACATATGGTTCGGGTAGCATGGTGGTAGAATAAGTACATCGCGCATAAATATTCAGCCTAATTTTAGCGTCGGCGTAATTGCGTTGACCATTAAAGAGGAACTAGAGAGAGGACAATCGCGTTTTATTCGTTTTATATGGAAATGTGGCGCGGCGGGTGTCGTTTCAAAGGGAGCACTTAATAAGGACGTGTCCGATCCCGCCGCCCGGCGTGCTCGCTAACATTCCGACACGGGTTTGCTCTCCGGCTGAGCCGCGATTTTTGTGTGTTTGTCGTGTGTCTCTCGCGTCGCGGGGAATTTAAACGAGCCAACTGATTTCCATCGACTGTTTCGTGTTGCGTTCTGTGCGAGAATTTTTCGGACGGACGACGATTTAAAAATACGTCGTCGCCTTTGAAATCTTCGAGAGATGCGTCTGCGTCGTTTTTTGTACTGCATTCTTTTTCAACGAAATATTTATGATATTACGGTACGTAACCGTGTAAGCATTCGCAGATATGTCGTGATCTCAATTCGATTATTTTAAATATACACGTTAACAATTTATGAATTACAATTTCTGGCATACGATTTAGGATTTAATTAAGTTACATTAAGAAGTCTGATTGATTAGTTAATAGGTAAAAAAATATAAACCAATGTTACAGAAATATCTGTAAATGTAAGTTTCCTTCGATGATTGCAGATGTAATCGCATACGTAGTAAATATTCGTTATATGTAACGTTTAAAGATTTATTATAACCGTCCGCATTCGATGCCATTGTATCGGGACCGGTATCATATATCGTTGCGTTTTTATTCGAGCGGCTCTTGTGTTACTTCTTTTTGGAGTCGCTCGCGATGGACAAGGGATTAACAAGGGCGTCGGCGCCAGGCGGGGCGCGGTTGAATAGCGAATGCGGCTCGGTGTGCGGCCCGGCCTGTATCTAGATGGAGTGAGCGCGCTCGCTGCCGTGCTGATACGAGATTGGACATATGCCACACGTCCTGAATTGTGTTTGTGCTCGTGTGTTGATACGCTGTGCGCTTCATCAATGTACTCGTGTTCAATTAATTTAACTTCCCTAAACTATTCTATATTATGTTTCCATTTTTTAAGAGTTTTTTTTTTCTTCTATTTCTTTTGTTCACCTTTTATGAATGAGAAGACATTTTGTAACGTCCAACTGAAAATATTTTTATATCACAATATTTATACCAGATGAGAAAACTCGATTCAGAGTTTAAATATTATGTGTATATTATAATATAAAATAGCCTTCGCAGTTTCACCCGCCTTATATATAGAATACATGTGACAAGTTATAGATATATGTAATTATATGTTTGAATTTATGTTATTGTTGTATATATTTTATGATAGACAAAAAAGCTATGAAATGTAACGTTAATTGAGATTTATTGCACGATATTACAATCGTACTTTAAAGACTACAATTAGTTTGAGCAATTTTGGCACTAGATAAAGTCGTTAGAACGACGAGAATAGACAAACATTAATCTCGAATAAGTACAGCACTTGAAATATTATTCCGTACGTTATCTAATTCACTGTGCATGTAAAACTGTCAACATAAGTTGTTAGATCCATTTTAGTACCTAATTATTTCTGAGAATAGGTGCAGTAACCCTTAGGATACCATAAAGGGCCGGCAACATATGAGCCTTGCCTGTCCGTCATTTATCATCGGATTTATATGGAGCTTGGGCGTATGCAGCTTCCATGTCTGTTGCAGAATTGGATATGCGTTTTTGCTTCCCAGCTAACAGAAATTATAAGCTCGTTAGAGACGAAATCCCGACATTAATCAGGTCGTGCTCGAAGCTAATTTGTCAGTTGGAACCAATTCCGTCCGAACCGCGTCTTGTAATGTAATTAATAGCCGTTTCTTTGAGTTACGTGTCGTATGTACGTTTTTGTGTTCGGATGTTTGTGTGTCATTTTGATTATGTATGGAAAATGATTAGGGATAATATACCTACCTTTACGTTTTTAATATTCTAATCACGATATACAAGGGAAAGATGAGGTTCTTTTATTACTGTTTGAAGTTAAAAAAAATTGGCTTATTTTATTATTCGTATTTTATATGTGTATATTGAATAAATAGGTATTTATATGAAGGCGCATATAGCGCGACCACCTTCAAAATAAATAATTTTCTAGACATGAGGTAATTGACACGCGCTAGGCGTTGTTCCTTCAAATTGCCATCAAATATTAGCGTAAGCGCAGAGCAAACATAAGTCCGTCCCGTGTGTTTGTTCAGTCCAATGAGCCTCTATGTTTACCTCCTATCTGTGTTATCTGTGGACCGGCTCTGACGTTTCTTTGTCTACCTTTTAAGGTGGCACACAGGTTGACGTGACCATTTCGAGAGACTGGGAATTAGGATAGGTTTACACTCGTGAGCCCACGTTGAAACGGTACAGTTTACTTCAACAGATTCTGTACCTGACGACTAGATAAATAATATGAAATTATATGCATGGGGAACTTCTACAGAACATTGTTTTTTCAAAATATTAATATTCTTATCTGGCTGTATTTATTAATACTATTTATAGAAATCAATCAGTATACAATAAATGTTATATTTTGATTATAAAATAGTCTCAATTATAATATTATCTCCGTGAATATATCAGCCGTTTTGTTTTATATTCGTTTTTTCTAAAAGTTTATAAATATATTAGACCCAATACAAAGTAATATTTAGATTTGTGTCTTGAATGTTCATTGAATAAATTAATGGAAATATTATTAACATTTATTCAGTACCGTTTTAGCTTTATGGCGTTTCATGTCTGGCAAACCTGAATCACGCTATCAATATTTTCTGTGACAGTTGATATCCTTGTAGCTAATTTGTTAGTTCAATGTGTCGGGAAACACACATATAATTAATATGCGTGGATTATATATTGATATATTGTACATTTTAAGTGACAACATCTAATTTTATGACAATACAAACATTTATATGTTCCCTCCAACAGCTCTATGTTAGTAGTTGTAGTTTGTTTAGCAGCGAGAACGAAATGAGCCTCAGGACTATATGATATTTAACATGTGACTATTTATCGTTATTTGCCTTTGTGTTGAATAAGGAAGGTTGACTGGCAAATAACTAAACTGACTAGTATGTGGTTACTTGTTGTCTTCGTCCATAGCAACGCCACCTTTTTATTTAATATGTGCGCGGGACGGGCTAATTGGTAATTGGTCTCCACCGCTCACAGACATAGGCGAGATTGGCTAACCTTGGGAACTTAGAAGTTATGTCCCTTGTGATTGTATACTGGCATACTGGGTGAGTGAGCCAGTGTAACTACAGGCACAAGGGACATAACATCTTAGTTCTCAAGGTTGGTAGCACATTGACGATGTAAGGAATAGTTAATTTTTCTTACAGCGTCATTGTCTATGGATTATGGTGACCACTTATCATCAGGTGGCCCATATGCTCGTCCGCCACCCTATACCATAAAAAAAATATCTCTCCGACAGCCGTGAACGGAACCCTACCATTGAGTAAAAAGCATAAACCACCACTTACATATACCTGTAATTTAAGGTTGACTTTACTTAAGTCAGTTGAATTGTTTAGACAGAAGCATAGCAATATATTTTGTGTTTTGTTACTTATACTGTATTGAAACCTAGACCAGTCTGCACAATGCTCTACCAAATAGTGTGTATGTGTGTGTGTTAATCAATTGAAGCTTGAATTAATAACGATGCCATTTTTAATTTATCAAAGTTTATATATATGCGTAATAATTTTAAATGTATTTGTTTTGTTACAGGTATGTTTCCAGAAGTTGATTGATTAATGTAATCAACGAGGTATATCTTTATTATTTACGTACGAAATGTAACATTTTCATGAATCCAACGTGTCTGGAAAATGTGTTTTCTGTTGGTGGGTAATTAATGCATTACTTAATATGGTGCCGCACTAATTAAATTTGCATTTAAAGTTACATAACAAATTTTGTTATGTAACTGTTATATTATGTTACTTCCATTAAAGCTCATATAATAAGCATTTAATACCAGAAGACCAGGACGTCGTCACCAACGAATACCTAGAATTCTCCCAACCTAGCATTCCTCATAGTAAAATGTTGCATCTAGGCACCAGTCTAGGAATGTACGGCTCGTGATGTATGCGTTAATTTCAGTATGTTGCTGATGTCGCTTGTAGATTATTTAATTAAAAATGACGATTAAAATGATTAAAAATCTTAACGTCAGATATAACAGCCTGGTATTTTTCTATAACAAGGATGTCGCAGAAAATATTCAACAAAGACGTATTATAAATAATAATTTGTTTGATAAATTATTATTTAAGCGATGATAACATATTCAGATATAAGAATGTCAGCACCGTTGAGTCTTCTGTATGTATACTTTATGTGTTTAGTTTTTGATCATATTGTATCGAAATTTATATGGTTTTGTCTTGCTGGGATGTGAGGAGAAGTAAAGCTACAGTTGCTTGATTAGAATCTCTTGTAAGTCGCATAGGACCAGCATGTTGGATCCACTTCTCCTTAAATGCAGAGCAGGCTCATGTTCAGAACCGGTGGTACTGTTTCAATTGACCATCAATAATAAGGTGTAATACTTTTATATTCAATAAAGTAATTTGAGTTTTTGAGTTCTTTTGGGGGTTATAAGTCCTTCCTTGTAGTTTAAATTTGCTTCATAACAAATTTCATCGAATTGTTTTATAAATTTCGCACGGGTAAAGCCGCAGGTGCATTTAGTTTAATATAAATGTAACGAATATCCAGCTACGGGCGGAACGTCCTGTGATCGTTGTGATTATTCAGCGATAGCGCTGACTTATGGAACTTGAATTAATCTTATGAATTCCATCTTTATCCCACCTTTAATGCCAGAGGAGTTCATTTCGACGCGAGCTTCAAATGAATCGTGTAAACTGAAACGGAGGTGCGATTCTCTGAAATGTCAAGGAAAAAGAAAAGGTTTGGCTTAGCGATGTATTATCTGGTTAACTTCATAATATTTAAGTTCCTTACTTAATAATTTACATCTAATGTATTGTCGTGGTGTGGATTATTTCATAAATAAATTTTAATTTAGTCTTTAAATTACAAACTTTAGTAAAGTGTTTCCATTGACATGTTAAAATGGTCGTTTGTGTAAAAAATATTGCATTAATTTTTTTTAAAGAATATTTTGGTAACTAATTATGTGGCTTTGTGCTTAAATATTTTCGTATGTGTATTTGCATGTATGAGTTATCTGTCTTTTAATGTATTTAAACGCTCCTGCACTTCCTGGGGAGATGATAGAGAATGCATATCGCTTTGAGCCCATTTTATGGACTTGTTTGTGTTGTGCAGTTAAGTATTAAATAAATATTCAGTTCAGTTTGAATAATTTAGTTCGATAATCAGACAAAAAGTACTCTTCCATCCCGTGTCCGCTTTGCCATTTACAGTGGTCATCACGGTCCACTGAGTCTTTACATTCCCTTATGAGGAAGTATTCAAATTGCTCGTTCATTACAATAGCGATCGGTTCTGAGGAATACTGCAAAAAAACGTTGCTTGCTTCATTGCTTGAATTGTATTGTATTTTAAATAAAGCACATCCGCTTATTTATAAGAACTTATTATATTCGAGTTGAAAATATCTGCTATCATTTGTACCATGATGATTGTTGAAAGTTACAAAATATATATAATTGATATTTATTTTACGAATGAAGACGAGCAAATGCGCTACCTGATTGTAATGGCAATGCAATGCCTTACACCTTTAATGCAAAGCCGACCTTGGTATTTATGGTGCTGAGATTTATATGTGAGGTTCATACTTTGTTGACGTGAATCCTAATATACTTTTAAATCTAACTCTTGACTTTAAACACGAAATCGAAGTCGAAATTTGTCAGTCTGATTTAGGTTAACAAATTAATTATTATTAATCATTTACAAATGACACGATCAGTTAAACCAAGGCTGATGTTTGAACAAAAGCCAAAATAGGATTTAATCTTCGATCATAAACAAGCTGACAAATCAATAAAATGACAAATCATTACAACGTTCACGGAGTGTAAATAGCGGGGCGATAGCGAAAAGTTCATGAGCCGATACGAGCGTCGACCTGTCTGCTGTTCCAATACAACGTACGGTTTAGACAACGGGTAACGATCGACGAACTATTCCATAATATACCATAGGTTTTCAAGAGGTCACCTGATCAACAATTACGAAGACTTATGACGTATTTTGCATAAGTGATCTAGCAACTCTCTTACATGCTGCCAATTTTTGAATGAAGTGGAAGCTGCAATTTAATCTTTTATAAATTTTATAGATTTTAATAAAACATTTCATCAATCATTTCACACCCATTATGCAAAAACCTATGTTCATATTTAAGTAGTGCTGCTAGAGGTTATTGTATCCAAGATCCGTCATTGTTCAACGATCACGATGAATTGGATGATGTAATTATTCTGCATTAGCATACCATACCACCTGAAGCTTAAACCATGATGTCATTAAAATCTAGTTCGGCGAAACTTGCCTGCGTATGCTGTAAAACATCAATGTTTATCATGTATTAATGTGTATTCTTTTCCGTAGTTGAGTTTCTGATATTTCTTATTTGTTGCTCCAATCACTGATCTCTCCTTTTTCAAATCAATGTCAGCGATGATTTAAAAAAAAATCTTCGTCGAACCATTTATTGTATTTAAGACGTTTTGTATTGGAATATTTACACCGAAGAATCGAAAGTAAATTGTTATGTAGGAGAAAAAGAAACTATGGTTGGAAACAATGCCGATCCTTATTTTAACCAAATCGGTGTGAAATAAATATGTGTCTGGCGCGATGGCAAAACCGAACTTGACATTCAACAATTCACGGTTTCGTTTGTACGCTTTCACGGAATCCGTCTTTGTTGTGTTGATGAAGCGTCTCTCGGAATTCCATCAAATACCTACCTCGCATCCTCACGGCCATGTTTAAGACATGTCTTACATTCCGCAAAATCTCCAGGGTCATCGCGCATTGAAACCTCACTAAACTTAGCTTTGTGTAGACATTAAGATTAACGTGCGATTATATGAGGCTACTTGTTTAATGAATATGACGTTATCTGGAAATATATCTGACGTAAAATTCTTAACAAAGTCGGTTTTTTCAATATTTGTGTTTTTTAAAAGGTAATCGTTTCTCAGTTTCTTCCAAAACTTTTTTTAAAATTATTTATACGTGTTAAGTTTTTAACATTAACAAACATTTTTATTGCAATAGAGAAAATCCCAAACTTTCTACTCTCCTGACATAGGAGTTGAATATATACCCTTATTATATTCGTGTAAAACCGGGACGGGTATCACAGAATGAAATATTTTTAAATAACGAAACATACATTTACTAATAACAGATCGGTTCTAAGATGTATTTTAATATTTATCATACGATACCAAATGTTTTTCCATATGTTGTGCAATAAAGCATTTTAAATAAAAATAAAATGTTATATGTGGCTTTAGAAATCTTCCTATAATAGAATTTAATATAAAATAAACATTGCACTGCTACTAAAGATTAAACAAAAATATAAAGATAAAAAGTTATAAATGATACTGTTCTTACAATTAACAGCCATAAAATCTGGTCTATGTACCAAGATTCGTGTCGCGACCTAAGCATTCCTACATTCAGACCGCTCGTGCGCGCTTAGCCACTTTTTTTTGCTCCCCTCGCCGCCATCTTTCCGAGAAGTTGTCGTTTTAAAAAACCCAAACACACCGACGGTCTGCAAAGGTGTGAATATAATTAATGGTGTATCAAAGGATCCGCCTACGACGCTCTTTGTACTTTGAATTTGAACATCGAACCGTTTAGCTCCCGATTTTGTTTTCCTACTTTTGAGACGACAACATTATGCATATTTCATTTTATTTCAAATTATTGATATTCGATCGTTAAATATTCTTTGTATAATGAATTCGAGTATATTAATAATAAATCTTGGAGCAACGTTTCTAATTTCGCGACTGCATTAATTACTTTAGTAAAGCTCGTTATATGCCACTTGTTGCAGGTTGCATAACGCATATGTCGGTATCGTCATATGTCCAGACAGTTATTTCGGTAGCTCGCTTGTCGTCAGTACCGTCGCTAACATATTTCTTACGAGTTATAACTTTTCAGCGAAGCGGTGAAATATTTGATGTTTCCGTTGATGAATAATTGTTATTGATATATTTTTCTTTCGACAATTTGTTACTTTTGCACTGCGTAACGTACCATTGTGTCACGATGCATTTGAAATGGTTTATGCGAATTGTTCTGATGCTTCCGTTCGTTGATGTTCGACGCGTCCAACGATCTATTGTCTTTTTGATTTTGTTGAATAAATACCTGCAACGTTACGTTTGAATATCTCGATACTTTATATATGTATTTCTTTTATTAGTTCTCTAATTGTATTATGAAAATTATGATAAAGCATATCATGCAAAATTCATAATATTTGTTATAAGCATTTCAATCGTAACAAACGTTTGAATATCTCGATACTTTATATATGTATTTCTTTTATTAGTTCTCTAATTGTATTATGAAAATTATGATAAAGCATATCATGCAAAATTCATAATATTTGTTATAAGCATTTCATTCGTAACAAACCAAAATAATATTTTATATAGAATTACACTTATCTTCAGATTATGTATAAATCGTATTAAACGACATGAACATTACATATGAGTTAGTTCCAGTTACAGGAATACAAATATTGCAAAGTTAATGTTATTTATTCGCTATTCGGTTCGGAGAGAAATATCTCGGAATATATTATTTTTATTTTATATATGATATTTAAATGTCTAATGATGGCTAATTTAGTCATGCCTGTCAGTGTCTGATCGAGTGCAACCGACATATGTAGTACATAATCACAGCGTGATAGAATAATTGCTATTCTATATGTCTAACGTGCTGTCCAACAGCGCAAAGCGTTTTGATCTAACCACAAAACTGTTTCACTATCAGGACTTTTTATTGGCCTAACAGAGCATAGTTATGAAACTGAATTTTTTTAAGGAATCTATCTATCAATAAAGTTCTAAAAAGCTGTATGTAATCATTGATATGAAATGTGATTAAAACATATAATGAAACTGAATGTATTACGTAATATATCGTCTAACACCTCTCTCAGCGTCTCCCGCGTCTGCAGGTAGAAGGTGGAGGTTGGGCAGGTATTCCTTTGTGCTTCACAATGTATCTAACAATTCCACTCAATCTATTGTTCGACTCACGACGACAGCGAGTCTGCCAGATGCGTCTGCTATTGTGTTTTTACTTGAAGATTATGTGATTTTCTGAGAATTCCTACGTTTTAGATGCACATGTGCATCTTAAATAGATTTTATACCTGTGCTCGTTGATCGTAAAAATGTTCCCCTTTGTGTGATCTCATGCTTATTTACAGCGGTTTTCGGTTATGTCTGCATTGATTTTTCTCTTTTATGTCCTTTGACGATTTAGGAGTGACGTAAATCAAAGTTTTATTACCGTGAGTTAAAACGACAAGAATTATATAAATACATCCAAAGCGACGAAAAATTTTTCGTGTTTCGTAATCTTCGAGATTGATCTCTAGATGTAATGTCATAAGTTTTAATCTTATTTAAATTGAAAGTTTTATTAACATTTATTATTTAAAATGATTTCAATGATAAATGTTAGCGTATCAGCTCGTATGCGGTTTGTTGATGCGAAGAATAAATGACGTACTTGTTAATCAAATGTAATGCTAACAAGCTGTTAGCTGTTCAGTTCGATACTGAAGGTGTAATGCCAAGTGTCGCTTTATTTCTGCTCGTACGCGCCGGCCCGTCTGCCTGCCTAACACTCATCGCCAGTAATTAGCCACGACTTGGTGTCGTCTGGACCTGTGCTCTACATTTCGTTTCGAAACGACAAAAGGTAATTGGATTATCTTTAAATGTCATAATTAAATGGTTTGTTGAGTTTATTTTAGGAGTACAAACTAGCAAGGCTTGTTAACCATTGACGGCAGACACAATCAAACACAATATAAGTATTAACTATTCTACCTTACCTCGTCAAAATATTCCTTATTCAAGTAGCCTCGTAAAGGACTTTTAATCGTCACGTTACAGTGTTGAATTAAATGTAAAGCTACCACCACATCGGAAAGGAGACCCAAAATAACCGGCAAGAAACTGAGATAGTTAGTCTTTTCCACTATTTTAATCACAAAGTATATCAATAAAGTACAATTTAAAATGCAAATATCTTGCCTAGATATCAACAAATACTAAGTGCACTTTTTATCGCTAATTAATCTGAGTAAAAAATAACTATCAATAGATTCTCAGATAATTGAGCTATCTAAGGATTTATGGATTTATCTCTCTTGTTTAAATCGAAACGTAGTTATCCAAATTTTTCATGTTTGGTGATAGAATAGCAGCACTATAGTCGATAAAAGCGTCGAATCAAAAACATAAAAATGTTAATCAATGAATATGTGAAATATCACAAAGCTTTATTTTTATTATCTTCCGCTAAATGTCCTAAATAAGCCATTTCTTTTACAGATCGCAACCGTTAAAACGAATGTGTCGAAATGTTCGCATATTTATACCTGCTTAAAATCATAATAATTCCGTCTGGTTAATTTATTTCGGATGTTGTATTTTAAGATCGTCTGAGTAATATGGGACAATTGTGAAATACTCGACAGTTCTTTTTATTGGCGGGCGTGAGAAAGTTTCGAAAAGAAAAGCTGTCGGGCTCTATTTGCGGAGCGTCTCGTCGGAAGTGCGATCGGGTTGGCTTTCGAGTTTCCCCGGCTGACAGCCGAGTCGGCATCATCGTGAAAGATATCTTTACTACTTTAATAGCTGTCTCGCATCACCCAATATGTCAGACAGAAATAATTGAAAAAAAAATACAACTAGAATCTCATATAGAATTCGTAACGCCTTGATGAAATGCAAATATACGTGGCATTTTTTACTTGAAAGAAGAATTATTAGTCTGGTAGTTTTTAGATTAGAAATATTATCAGAAAGTTTTATACCAATTAATAAATATATAATTTAAATTATGGATGTAATTAATTAACAACATCCTGTTTTTTTTTGTTAATTTTGAGAATCAATGGTCGTATTTCTGTCGAATTATTTAATTAATAGTGATTATGCAAGAACAGTGAACCCCAAACGAAGCTAGCTGCGATATAATTGGCTCTCGAAGTGGTTATAATGAGCGGTGACGTAACCGCGACCAGAAATGATCGACAGCGTTGTAGTAAACATGCGTACGCGTCATTCACAGATGCGGCCGGAAGCTCGCCGTGTGTGAGTGACCCAGCCGTACACGTTTTGTTTGTGTGAGGGAGAAATTATGAAGTCATTCCTATACTCATGATGTCCAGGTCTGATACAATTGGAACGCGTGATGTTATGTCTCCCACGTGCAAAGTTATGTCTATAGCGAGACGGTCACTTACTAAGTTTACTTTCCATGAAAATATTGATAGATTTTCTCGTCTTAATGATGATTTATATTACATATTAATGTTTATTACTATGTAAGATCATCTCGGATGATCGGCAGACAAGAGAAAGTGTACAATGTAATATGAATTTGACCTTTGCTAACAGAAACTGGGTATATCTTGTCGATGTAAATTAAAATTTGAAAACCGAATTTAATAACATCGAATGTTCTTAATTTAAATTTACCGAAATAATATTACATACTATATCATTTAGTCCAGGATGTATTATGTCCAAAACGACTAATGATTGTTTAAAGGCGTACCGTATATAAAATATTAATAAAATTTGCACAGGTGTTAAGAATATTAAATAATTTATCGGTTGAAATCAACATTAGTGTTTGTTGGTTTTTTTCAAATGAAATTTTGCAAACTGGTTCCGCGGGATTCGAGTATCTACATGTCTAGACTTGATCAAACTAAATCTGATAAAAAATATTATTATTATGATAACGTCCTAGTTATGCCTTCTAATTAAAATAATAAAGAGATAATGTTCCAATTAAAATAGACTTAATGATTTTAATGATTTATTTTTTTACTCTTTAATGTGTTTGGAACTTTACATAAAGGTTTCTTTTCTTTTTTAATAAAAATAAAATTATTTCAACATTATATGGAATATATACATATAGCACGTAAGTCTTACAAGGATAAGTTATCAGGATGAGCTAATTTGAACCTTAAATAAGACTATAAATAAACTGGTCTAATTAAATTTAAATACACATTCAAACATGCCGTACGTATAATATTATACTAGTGATAGTCAATATTCGATTTTGTTAGTATGAAAATTGAAAAACATATTCTAGAATATTATGTTAAACGAATGTTTATAAATAAGTGCTTATTTCGTATATTTTAAGAATATTTTTTCATATACTTAAAAGCTAATGTTGTTCCAATACTGGATCCTTATTAGCTGCATCATCAGATGAATTAAATTATACATCTAGATTGTTTTTGCATATATAGATTGGACCATATAATACCATGAGTACCACTTAAAAGGAGTTATATATTATGTTGCACTAATGCTATGACTGTGTATAATAAAATCAATCAATGGACGCTTTAATTTTTTGGCATTCATTGCATTTTGGTTGGGTAGTACGTTTGGTAGACATTTCGCAATCGGCTATGCACACTGAATAATACAAGATATTTACATGACTTGTTATATGTATATCAATATCAAGATCTGAGCCTTCATTGAACCACTCATAACAATTATTGTACGAGCCAATAGCGACATTTAAAGTATGAAACATGAGTCTCATTGATGGCATGGCACGATACTAATACTTGGATGTACAGTTCCACTTACCAACATAATTCAGCCGCTTTTCATCGCTTAATTAATCTTCGAAAGGTAGAAGACCAAATCAGTCCCCTATACAATTGGCGCTTTGAGATATACGATCCCCTTCAAATACCTTTAAAGCGTGGTCAACTTCAGTTCCTTTTGCTTGCCAATATTCTGCCTCAATCACCTTTCAAACCAAACCTTTAAAAAAATTCCGCAGACATTTTTAACTTTGCCGTCTCGTAAAAAAGGCGTATTTTTTGATACAAGATTTTGTAGATGATAAAAAGGCGTGGTATTAATGCCTGTTGACTTCCAGGCAGGATATATTAATTTAAATAATTGTATTAACTAACATGACTGTATTTTTTTAAATGTTGAAAAAGAGTAACTACTGAGTTTCTTGCCGGTTCTTCTGGGTAGAATCTACTTTCCGAACCTGTGGTAGTTTAATTTAATTGTTAAATGGCGATACAAAAGTGCTTGTAAAAGCCCACTTGAATAAAGTTTATTTTGATATTGATTTTTGAAACAGTTGAATATATTCCATTTTTACCCACTAGTCGCTTGCATATCTGCTTACATTTTTACACACCGTCGATATTTTACGTTCATTCATAAATATATTAGGAAATATAAGTATATTTGAATGAATTGCATTTGAAAGCATATATTGCTATCATAATCTTAATATTTAAACAAATATCAAATAAACCTCATTTTATAAATAAGTATAACGTGTTTGATAAAAAACTCGTTATCAGAATTTGTTTAACGTCAGATTCTTATACAAGTGCCACGAACACCAGTCTTCGGACCGTTATATACACAGAACACGAGGATGGTGGAAGTGTCTCCAACATATTTACATGTATATGTATCTTTCAATAACTAAAATTACTTTAATATTCGAATTTTATGTTTCTGAAAACAAAAATGTATAATATAATTCATACATATAAATAAATGTAGTCATAGAAGTTTTATTGATTGAATAAATTAAAAATATGCATTTTATGCGACGATCTATTCGCATTAATAAGAATAGCTGAGTAGAGAAAAATGAAAATAGTATTTTTAATCTTTGTAAGTTGGTTCGGGTATTCAACAACAAAAACAACAACAACTGTAAATTCCCACTGCCGGGCTAAAGGCCTCCTCTCCCTTTGAGGAGAAGGTTTGGAACATATTCCACCACGCTGTTCCAGTGCGTTTTGGCGGAATACACATGGGGCAGAATTTCTATGAAATTTGTCACATGCAGGTTTCCTCACGATGTTTTCCTTCACCGCTGAGCACGAGATGAATTATAAAGACAAATTAAGCACATGAATCAGCGGTGCTTGCCTGGGTTTGAACCCGCAATCATCGGTTAAGATGCACGCGTTCTAACCACTGGGCCATCTCGACTCTAACTATTCGTTAAAACTATTCGTTCACTATATTGTTAGTTTGTTCGGTTCCATCTGTTGCTCGTATAATATTGATTATCTCAATATACATATATGCTGGATTTTATTATTGGAAATATCACTTTAATTTCTAATTATTATTAAATGAATATATGTTTTCATTCAATATCACAGATAATTAATATATCATCGTTATCAGACTCAAAGGCAAATTCACGATAAAGTTCTAAAATTGGCACATTATTTATAAGATCACAACACTATTCATGCTTCAATTGTTTTAATTGGCTACGAATAATATAATATAAGGTAGATAAACATTATCGGATTAAAGCATTTTTTTTAATAATCTATTTTAACATTATACATGTTTTTTTATGGTATAGGTTGGCAGACGAGCATATAGGCCACCTGATGGTAAGTGGTCAGTATCACCCATAGACAATGACGCTGTAAGAAATATTGACTATTCCTTGCATCGTCGATGTGCCACCAGCCTTGGGAACTAAGGTGTTATGTCCCTTGTGCCTGTAGTTACACTGGCTCACTCACCCTTCAAAACAGAAAACAACAATACTGAGTATTGTTATTTGGCGGTAGAATAAGTGATGAGTGAGTGGTACCTACCCAGACGGGCTTGCACAAGTCCCTTCCACCAAGTAAAAACCAAGTGAAAACGTAGTTACACTGGCTCACTCACCCTTCAAACCGGAATACAACAATACGGAGTACTGTTATTTGGCGGTAGAATAACTGATGAGTGGGTGGTACCTACCCAGACGGGCTTGCTCAAAGCCCTACCACTAAGTAAAAACCAAGTAAAAAACGGACACATGACAACTAATCCCTGAAACGTGAGCGAAGCCGCGGGCGACATCCAGTCAATTATATTTTTTGCAACCCTTTCTACGTGTTTTATAATCAGGTCACGGTCCTTGCCTGGAAGCGATCGCTAATTTAGCGATAAGGTCGTCTCTTGCACCTCATGCGTCTTTCGTTATTCGATTTCCTCGTGTATAATTTAATTTTAGTTTATGAAGCTCGAGTGATGTCTACTCTTATTTTGTATTAATTCATTCATGTAAACTTTGTTGAGTAAGTATTAGATACTTGGCGTTAACCTAATGTATAAAATAACACAGAAGCACCCCTCACTTTAAATTTATTGGCGAACAAAAACAAATATAATATCGAACTAAATCTAACCAGTGGGTCGTCATGTGTTAGGCACACAAGTAACCTAACTCATTTCTTGGAGGGCTAGTTTGCTTCATACCAAATTTCATCAAATTCGATTCAGCGGTTTGATCGTTGTCGCGACAGACAGATAGAGTTACTTTTACATTTGTAATATTAGTATAGATTTGATTGTTTTTTGTTTTTGCTGTTTTAATTCGAACATTAGTCATCATGCACACTAAAATCATGTAAGTACGAGCGCACTAATGCACGCCGATAATTTGGTTGCGTTTAAGATCTATGAATGTTATTTTTACAAATATAACGCATGGCAATTCTAAATATGTGTATGTTCTGACGTTAGGCCACTCGATGCGCCGTCAATGGAACCAGCCTGTTTGCATAAATTGCCTCATTTCAACAATCTTCATTCATTAACTCGTCGGTATACTGGTAGGCGTGTTTTAATACCTACATACAAGTATCTGTGTGTCGAATACGTCGGATGTTGATGTACGATCTTAACATATTGTTATGTGATAAGTATGGCTTTAAACAACCGAAGAAATCCGAACTCGGTTACATGTAATTTGTTTTCCGGTGTATTCATTTCTTTATGAATATATATCGTAATAATTTTTATAGGTCATCAAGATACGCGAAATGGTACTGATTGAACACATTGACCACATATCACCATTAAGCCATTAAGTATTGCAATGAGTAAAAGTTATTTCCGGTAAGAAAGTTTCAGTAGTAGTATGGAAGTTATACTTGTGTACCTTAAAAAACACCCATTGGTTCCGCGATTTATCGGATCGACACATCAGACCATTGGAGTGAGGAAAATATTTCATAATTTGTTCAGAATTACGTTTCAAAAGTGCTTGTATAGTATATTCTGCTTGAATAAAGTATAATTGATTTGATTTTGATTGATCACCTCCTATAATCCTGTATGAATTTTTACACGAAAATAATTATATAATAGCAATAGCTGTTCTTATTATTTTTTGACATTTGAACCCATCATCCGTAAGGTATAATTAAAATTCCGATTTCCCTCCAACTGAGTATAAATCTTGTTCTAGGTATGGTTACGATAATAGCCGAAAAGGTCAGGATTAAACCTGCTACTTTCACATTACTAAGTGATTTAAGCTGTTTATCTATTGATTCTATGATTTGAAGTAGGAGCAGTTGAAATATTTGATTTTTCCATTAAATCCGTGTCGTATCGCCGGAGCGGGCTTTCGATTCGTGTCTTCGCGTCATCGCTAGTTTATGTACCGGGCTTTATCTAAACGACCTGACTGTTAAGAGATTAATGGGATTGCTGCGAAGTTTTAATATATCTATTAAAATGGAAGGCGTATAGTTAAGTTCGGTGGACGGGTATTTGATTGTAAGTTGTGTCCATCGCCCATAGATATTGGTGCTGTAAGAAATGTAAACCTATCCTTACCTCGCTTATGTGCCTCGAACTTTGAAAGGTAAGGTATGATCTCCCTTGTGCCTGTAGTTACTTTGGTTCCGTCACCTTTCAAAACAAAACCTAACATTAATAACTGTTTGACGGACTGCAAAAATCACCAACTAAAATTCAAAGTTTCATTAGATACTATACTAACAAATGCTAACAGTATGTTTCAGTGGCTCCTATTTATTTAAATATTAAAGATACGTCTTTTGAAGTTGATGCCAGAAATCATCGCAAGTGAAAATGACTGGACTCACCCAATCGTATAAACAATAGAATACGAAAAAAAAAATCCAAAAAAAAACGAACGAATCTTTCAGTAGTCGCTTATGATTTGTAAAATCTGCTATCTCACCTTGGTAATAAGTATTGTGATTTTATTCTCTCGGAAAATGGACTGAAGCCATCTCATGTCATTTTCACAAAATCGTTCTCAATATTTGCAGAAAAGCGAGGAGGTGTTATGCAACAAAAAACACTTATTTTAGTTATACAATATGTAGAAGGGTCACATAAAAGTCAATATGAATGTACAATAAAATATGTTCGTAATATAGATAACTAGTGGTTTAGTGGTGTAGTGGTAGTTTTACGAATTAATTGTCAGTATGAGGCATAAAAAGTAGACTATGTTATTCCTAAGAGTTTTCAAGCTCTTTCTCAAGAAATTTGATATAAATCATCAAATTTCATCAAATTCGGTTCAGTAATTTAGCCGAGTAAGAGCAACTGATAGACAGACAAACCTCGTGATTATAATTTCAGTGTTTATTTAATTTCCAAAACGCGTATGTAAAATGTCAGTGAAAGGTAATATAATTATAGTGATAAAAGCAAAAATAAAATTGTCTTAATTACTACTGTGCGGCCGACAGAAGCATAATTTTAAGAAGAATTTTGATTGAACGTAAATAAATGTTTTGTGAAATTTGTTAATGAGAGATGTCAGTTTTGAGGAAAAATTTCACGGCCGGGGTAATATTAATAAGTCTGAACGGGTTCGCGCGGCGGTGACATTTTTGTATTCAGCGAGATAAAATTTTATTTGGCAGGTGTGTAACACCCGTGTAATAACAGCCGAATATGAGTACATAGTGATTTGCACTTTGTAATCATGGCTATTACATTTTTTTTAGATTAACTCGTTTGTTTATGAGCTTGTATGGCGGAAGATCCCGGGGTTCACGGATCAAAACCCCGGGTTAATTGGATTTTTCCGTCGAGAAATTCTTACTAACAGCCTGAAATTTGAAGTTTCTAATGTTAAAGTTCTCGTGATGTGGCTTACACAGTCCTTTGTCCTGTTTCTGAACTCTAGCATATCGTTTCCTTCTGCTATTCCATCAGCCAATCACACTGTTTATGGACACTTGTTCCTACAATATCTCCCGCTATGTTGATCGGTTTCCATTAAGAGTGGTCACTGTAAGAAAAATTGGTCAGGAGTATATCATAATTTTAATCCACATATCATGAACAGATCGTCTATCCTGTTCGTAATTGTTAAAAATATAATGATCAATATAATTGAGCCACATGAATCATATTTTGATATAAAACGTGTGGCATTTATAAGGAGTTGCTCTTTTTTTGCTACTGAAAAATAGTAATATCAAACTTTGGAGTTGAATGTTGGAACTGTCGAAAGCGTGGTATCGAAACGGACGTCGCGCGTCACGCCGTCCCGCTCCCGTCTCAACGGTGACGTGCGGTATGTTAGAATTTGCATCGTTAATGTTTCATGACGTCCCAAATATTTAATATGGCAGATGTTAGTCAGCGTATTGTTGCAATCTTTATTGTTAATCGTTTTCCTTGATTTTTTTTTTGTTATATTTTATTCTGAGGTTATTGCGAGATTATAGGTGAAGATCGCATATGTGAATGTGTTTTTACATGCTTCATTTGTTTGTTGTTCTTCAGAAATATTTCTTTTCTCTTCATGCTATTGTTTCAGATATATTTTTGTCACATATCCCTATACCATCCATAAATGTAATAAATATATTTATCTCGCTAGTATTACCTACTTTTGTATAATCTTATATGCAAAAAATAGGACCATATTGAACTAAAAATAAAGGTAATGACTGAAATGATAATAGTACTAAATAAATACTTTTATATAAGCAAAAATGAAGTGGTTAAACAGTGATAAAAGACCAGAAATGTCGCTTTCGTCATAAAGTGTCAAAACACCAAGTATTCTCCCTTCCATATTAAAATTAGACCTGTTTCAGGACTACGTGTACCTGGCTGCATTACCTAAGTTACCACCACCACTAAAAAGATATTCAAAGATCAATTTCAAATGTATAAGATAAATTTAACGCAAACGGCCGTGAAGACATTCAGAGTATTTATATTTAAATCAGACGCAGACAGACAGTGTTTATGCTATTGTTTGTACTTTTACAAATGTATATAAATGTTTCGGTATGCGTATTCAGCGATTTTCGAATACTGAACGTCTACTGTTGCTATTTTCGTGTATACTTTTTTTGTATAATTATATATAATAGATAACCTCTTTTTATTACTAAGTTTTTCTGGCGGCTTTTCAAGTTTGGTTTAGTATTGAAATGACTTATTTAATATATACGTATGAATCATATATGAGGCTTTATTTAAATATATTATCTAAACACACATTTCGCTAACATTAATAAGCGGATTCTCAACTCTTTCTAAAATCGAATATTAATAATTTCTAGTCAGTACAGGAAAAAGACTTAGGCACAAAGTATTTTTGAATAAATTACTTTATACTGCAATCGTTATTTTTGTACTTAAGTTGTAAATTAGGTATATACTTAATCCATAAATATATCTATAATCATTATTTAAATTGCGATCCATTAATTTGGGCAGTAAATAAAAATTTAATGGAGTCGATACAGGTCCATCATCTGTATAATCCAATGATTTCCTGCCCCGGGTCGTGAGTTTAGCAACAAAGCGTTATAATAACGGAACAACAGAATACGTTTCGTTTTTAGAAAGGCACATCTCGACATGTTTTCGAGAAAACTTGTAGATGTGGAAGTCGCGTGCCGGGTCATAGGTGGGCGACACAATCATCATTAGAACGATATGGAAAAAATACCGAAACGAGATTCGTTCTTGAAGAAGAATGGTTACGCTTGATTCTACGATATAATTATTCCTATTTTAATAATTTTACGCTGCCCTATTTGTCTAATGGTTATGTCTGTCGTGCCTGTCTAATGATATTAGGCTAGAAATTCCAAAGTTCGGGTTTCAAAGCACAAGTCGAACCCACAAAATATTATTATATGTAGTTATTCGGGTTTTATGTCAAATAATTCTTTGGAAGTTAAAATAGTGACAACATATTTTTAGGCATCAGGAATATAACATCTCAATTGACAAAATTCGTGGTGCATTGGCGATGAAAAGAATGATCAATATTCTATACAGAGATATTGTATATGGGTTAGGAATTGTGCCATCAACGTTGGTGGTATCATCTTACCATCAGGTACTCGACTTGTCTGTCTGTCGAAGACTCCGATCGCAATGTCCTCCCCAGCAAGCTATGACATTCTTCTATCTTCTAAATAAAAAGAGAATTAAATATTTACTTAACCTACTAATATTTGTGTTGTGTTTTACGACTCACGAAGATTAATGTTTCTTATGCTGTTTATATTTTGGGAAGGTTACGTTTACATCACACAGGAAGACGAGGAGGATGAATACAGCGCTAGCGAGAATACGATTCATCGGAAGTTACTATACATAGTTTCAATACGCTTAGGAATTAGTAAAAGCAAAGTTAACTAATGAGTCTTACTTACCTATAGTATATACTTATACTCTCTCTTCAATTGAGTTAAAACTCTTTAAGCAGTGATGTGTAAAATATGAAAGTTGCTTTATTTTGAGTTTCCGTTCGAGGTCGTTCTTATCACATATATTTCAATACACATTTCATTTCCTTTATAAATATGTCGTATTAATTAATTACTAACTTAACTTTCGGCGTATAAGCCGCCAGCGTTGATATATCATCCTCAACATCGAGTCGAATGGTAGAGTGCTACCTCAGATTACCTTGTTACGTTATAATAATAATAATGAAATGCCTATATAAGTGTCGTTCTACACAGTAAATATCTACGAGAAATATTGTCTTAAAATACTGTGTAAAATTGTACCCCCAGGATAACTTCTCCGTAAATCAGATCTGATTAAGGGCAAAATTGGTCTTACTTTTAATATTGTTACCCGCCCACGGTATGCGATATCAGCCATGTGTATGAATGTAAGTGTAATAATTTATGTGAACGCAGTGGCACGTTTCGACCTGTTGAATGTGGCAGCGAATATAATCTTGTTAACATTTACTTCGATTTATTATAGTTAACTACCTTTTACCGACTCGCTTTGTTTTGTGGCTTTTTTTCATGACACACACATGACGTAAGCGGGATTTATGACATTTTTATTTAGAATACGTTCAGCGTCGACCTAAGTACCAAATTTACTATAACACGAACATCCTCATTTATAGTACTTAAGATATATTTTGTATAGAATAAGGCCCAAGGGACATAACATCTTAGTTCCCAAGGTTGGTAGCGCATTTGCGATGAAAGAAATAGTTAATGTTTCTTACAGCGTCATTATCAATGGGGGGTGGTGACCACTTACCATCAGCCATGGCCCATAAACTCTTCCGCTAACTAAAAGTATAAAAAAATTACCGTTCGCAACTCATCATATCTTACAGTTATATAATTAAGTTAGCCGTTCGGGTATCGGAATAACGAAGACAGGGGATTTGTAGCATAGATTTATTGTGTGTGTGAAAAATACCCTAATATACAGCGAGCTGTCGGGCTCCGCCCCCAGCTGCATCGCTAATAGGCTGCACTTACACGTCATTTCGCAATGATCATCAATTACAGCCGTAATTGCTGCACCTCAGACTCGTGTTTCTCGAGAACCTGATCAGAATTCATATGGCTTGCAGTCACGAAGTGAAGGCGGGAAATAAATCGTCTTCATTTTTCATTCGAACGAGACGGTAAACACGATTAATTAGAAGAAAACAGATACGATATTGATTGAAAAAAAGTTTTTATTCGAACGATGCTCTCCTGCCTGTTAATAATATTTTATATGCGACTTTCATTGTAAACCATCAGAAACCAAGAAAAAACCCGATGAGTTTTCCGATCTTTCGCCATTTCTCCCAGGTATTTTATTAATAGGTAATGCTTATATAATAACTAGTTGCCCGCGGCTTCGCTCGCTTTTTATGTGTTAGGCAATAAAGTAGCCTATGTACTTTCTCGAAGCTTAAGTTTACTTTGCAAATTTCAAAATAGCGACAGACAGACAGATGAACAGAGTTCCTTTCACATTTATAACATTAGTATAGATATTGACGTTGACTTTCAGGGAAACGTTTGTTAAATATAAAAGTTTAAAAAAAAAAATGAAAAAGATTTCTAATCACTTATGTTAACCATAAATTTGTCATAAAAAAATATAAAAGTGTTTATGCAAATCGGTATTGGCGCCTTCTAATTAATTTAGTGAGTCGCTAAACGCTCGTGTGTGTCTCCAGCTCTGCTGCCGGAGCGAAGGGGTGCGTGGGTGTTTGACCTCTTGCTCGCGTGGGTCGGCTTTCTAAGGCAATCCTCCGATGTAGTACGGACTGAGAGGTTACCTAACGTTTTTTGCGTTGGCGGCGATTATCAGAATGAAAACTATATTTCCTACGCCGATAGCTGTTAAAACGCGACTGTCATACAATGTCTAGTATTTCAAAATTTATATGCCATCGCTACGTTCCGCAACCGATCTCGGATTTCGTTATTGTGGAATTGATCGATCGAAACAAAAATCTCTTGTAATTAAAGCGTCACCAAATATTAAAGTTACCGTAAAATGTTATTGTGTTTTATTTTTGGAATAGGATCTCGATATCACCGCAGATGTGGATTAAGCATATTTCGTTACACTTTACAAAAAATCTAAGAAATGTAAGGAAACATGAGTGTTTTTCGTGGCTACGTTTTTTTATACAACGAGTGGGTTCGGGTACGCTGTCTTCGATAATATCGCGTTACGCCGTCGAGCTTAGCACGAAATATATTTGATTTTATTTCATAAACATCTCTAAAATATACTGAGAACTTTATGCATACTAACCTCTTCTTTAATATGTTACATTAGTATTATTAATACCACCAGGAAATCGAATATTTGTGATCCAATAATTTATAAATAATCACTCCATAAAAAGGCATTTCAGGGCGCATTAATAAAACTTTATTGTAATTAAAGTCCACGAGACCTTTAAACAAAAACAAAATAAATGTTAATTTGTTAGAAGATTAAAGTAGATTTGCGTATAGATAACATTTTAAGATACAATAACAGTTTTGATGGCCATTTGCCGGTCGGGGGCGCGCCGTTAAGTAGTCTGCCAGTCTCCTAATGACACGGAAGACGCCCACTGCGCGATTAAAAAGTTCAATCAGAAACGGTGAACGATACTTCGTCGCCCCTTCATTTCTTTCGATCACATATCTCTAAAAGGCCATTACAATTCAAATTAATACGATTTTTGAATTAAGATAATAGTTCCATTTGTATGAATAAAGTACATCATAGTGCCCTACTCGAAAATTTTAATACGATTACTTAATTTGTCGAGCTCTTAATGAGGGACTTACGGTTACATTTCGATTATGGATACGCAATACGTGGCACGCCTTTGTTTTAATGCCTTGACAAATTTAAACGTAAGGCTATTCCTTAATACAATACGTAAATATGTTGATTTAAAAGTAATTAATGAAATTGTTTGCACATCTTGAATTTAATTGCATATATTGATGAAACGAGATAATCCAGCACAATTCAGCACAAGAACCACAGAATTATCATTTATGAAGAATGTGCCGTTTGTGTATCTATGACATCACATTAAAGCGGCGTGGAGCTCCGAAAGTTCTCAAGAAGTCAGAAGATTTTACCTCACCCGAAATTTAAAGAGGGTTGCCCTTTTGATTTCGGCTTATGTCATTTCGTCAGTGGAATTAGGTTGTTTGGATAGTAATTTCCCTCCAGAAGCTTTAACTGTATTTTTCACGGCTAACTAAACATTCAACCCACTCTATATTTTGATAGCTTATATAGTAAGGGTTACATACGAAATAAAACGATTGTTTCTGTGTAATAGTTTTTGGTTGGTTAGTAATAAAAAATGAATAGCAAAAAGGATATTTTTGCCAAATTAATGATACTCATTCAATAAAAATCTTTCGTGCTGGCATGGTCGTTCTTAAGCAACGATTTAATTCTATTCAATTTTTATTTATATTAATTTGTTAAGGAATTTTTAAGACACCGGAAAAACACACCCAAACGTCCAATGTACGGTCAAAAGTTCGTCGGTATCGTCACCCACGCGAACATTCACGAGATGTATTGGTACCAACAAGCCAATCCGTGACAAACATCTGTAACTTATGACCCTCCTACAGTTTTATACGAGACTTGTCGTGACAACTTTTCCGATTTAATTGGTACGGAGCGTGTCAGAAGTCGTCCGGTAATGTATTCGGCTCGCACTTAACGCTGTTGAACTTTTTAACCTCTACTAATATAATTTTCGTTTTGATATGTTTCGATATCAATAGGATCAAGTTACTTTTTTAATTTATATCGAATGTAAAATATGTTTTTGTATAGATAAAATTATAAGCGATAGTCGTCTATAAGCGTAGAATGTATTTTTATTAACTGTTCAAATGATGCAAGTTTTAATAAAATAACTACGTATTCTGATACTGCTCAGGTTACTAATGTTATATTTTGAAAAAATAAGATGTACCATCATTATAATAAAAATGTTATCGGAGTGTAAATTTCTAAATAGACTCGGTAAAGTATAAATTATAAAATGTAAAATGGCCCTTTAAAATCTAAATTTGTAACTCAGTGTTGTTTTTGATATAGTATGCCTTAAAAGTTTTTGGTTCAGATTACAATTTTGTGGTCCAAAAATTGCTGTGCTTTTCATTTATATTATGTCAAATCCTAATGATTTTCCGTATTTAATCATGCCTACAAGAAAGTAGATTTCAGTTCGAGCTACAAGTCTGTGTTAACGTAGTTCTCTAGCTGATTGATTGATTTTAGAAAATGTAGAAGCTGTAAATATTTACGACGCAGCGTCAAGTAATGATAGATATTAAGCTAGACTGATAGAAACTGGTAATGCCGATGTTTTGCCGAGCTGACTTACGTACATTATTATTTACAACGGTAAGGTAGTCGTATGAATTATTCTCGTATCTACACTACATGTTTATGAAATATAATAACATGACATTTGACAAATAACCCGTGGTCACGAATTCAATTATATCTGATTTATCTTGCTGCTGAGGTGGCAAGAAAAACATTGACAGAGTGAAACAATTACTAATCAGGATAATCTTTTTAGCTACCTGCTCGGGTTCCACACGCAAATGAAATTACGATTTTATTAAAACTTATTTATAATGTTATACGAGGGGTAAAAAAATACATTTGTTAGGGTTATATCTAAATAATTTCAGGGAATTACGTAACTTCTAAATTGTTTCGTTTTAAGCCCGAAATGGCTGTGGGTCAGGTGTTTATATCGCCAATAATAGAACTAGTATATAGTCCAGCGGTCGGCCGAATTATCCAAGTTAGGGTGCTAAGCTTGGTCTGATCATAGTCACATCGTAAGGCACTCAGCGTTCATCTTCTCAGCTTTTATTTTTGCGCTGCTTGATGGTTATCGTGATCACCAGCTTCAGCTTCTAAAACATTAGGTAAATCCGCTTCTCCAAATTCCACCGTTGCGTGCTCATCGCCAAAAAATATTTAATATAAAATTTATATGAAACGGATTGTGTACGTCATTTGTTCATTTTATACTACTTATAAAAATGTTTTTAAAAACTCATGTGTAATGTTCGTAGATTATTATCGACCTGAACTTATTTGTAAGATTTATCTAAAAATTGCAAAATTGTATTTGCTACAGATTTGCCATCGCTCGTTAAAAAACTGCATCCGGACTGACGAAGCTCTCTATAACATACCGTTACGTAATTAGGTACATTTAAGAAAATGTACAAATTGAAATCATACTTTATAGCAAAGACTTATTTTGAAATTGTGGCTATAATTACGTGAAAGTTCTAAGTAGATCGGTGCCATATTTTTTGCATCTTTGAAATGTAACATTTGTACGATTCCTCTAAGGTATTGAACCATCGTGATGTTTTTTATCTATTTCAATCAACAGTTGTTATTGTACGTTTTTATAAAAAAATATATTTTTTTAATCGCATATCAACAAAAAAACAAAAGAAGCGAGCGGAGAGAATTTCCAAAATATGATAATGTTGGGAACTATTCCAATTCTAAGAATTAATTTCTTTTCAACAATTCTGTTAATTTTAACTGTATTATTTTTGCATAACGACTCCAAGCTATCTTTCAACTATATTCGGTATCCCAGACGATAGCGACTTTCACGCTCCGTGGGCGTCACCTGTCGTGCTTTACTATAATCATCTACTTAGATTATTTTATTTACAGTTTCAACAATTCTAAACCTTATATCATAACAATAAGATATAAAATAAAATGCTATTTCAACATTTCGCCCACTAGCGATGAATCGCTAGTATAGAAATACAGTCTGGACTAGTAATACTGATTTTATATTGGGGTCGCTTAAGTAGCAATCAATATCAAATAGTTTCCTACAAAGATTGTTCAGAATTCTTTAAATAGAGATATACGAACTATACAAGACAGATGCAACGGAATGTTTTTACGTCGATTTATTTAACATCACCTGTTGGCTTGTGTAGGTCAAATTTTGCAATTTCATTTTAAAGCCTAAATATGGACTAATCGTCAATCGGCTTAAGTATTGTCCACGATTTTTTGTGCTGATGAAAATTTATATTATTCTAGAGTTTGTTTGTTTTAGTATATGGATAATATTGAAACTCTTTTTTTTTTAAATCGTTTATTTAGCAATAACACGGAAATTTCATTGATACAATATAAAACTGATTTTAATTACATACATTCGTATAGGTCATCAATTTATCAGCTTAATTAATTAATGATTTAACACCATGTGTTTAATCAAGAATCAAAGAGTTCAATCGTTAATAATGTATATAACTTTTTATAATACATATAATAATTAGTCACGAATAGATTAGACACACCTAAATATGCAACACAGTATTCTCTAATTCGAACCGTTTGTCCGTTCGAATTCGAAGCCATGTAGGCGATCTAATACATAATTGTGACTTTTTGTCGTTTCATTTAAAAGCATTTGTCCATTGTCAGTCAGTGGCTTTTGATACATCTGACACGGATCAGTTTGACTGGCAGGCGGTGTTTGTTCGTTCTCGGAGCATTATCACCCACCATTCAACTGTATCTGCTCGATTAATCTTTACATTCACGAGTGGGTCGGTATTTTTGCTATTGAATGTTCCAAAAGCGGTATACGTACTAATGTTTCTTTTTTTAAACTTTTCAATAAAATTGAAAGTCATTGCGACGACTGTAACTGCTCTAGATTTTTTTATTGTACATTTTTATTTTGGATTTATTTAGAATCGTGCCGTTTGTGAGTTGCCCGAGGACAGATTACGTGTGATTACTCGAATATAAAGCGTCGTTGCGTTTTTCAAACGAATCATGCCAATTTTTTTGTCCGCAGTCAATTTCATGACTAGGCAGTAGTAGAAAATAAGCGTAACCTGTATTTGTCAGCAGATTGTTTAGTCCAGTATACTCGTACGTTTAAGTCAGAAAATATTTGCAGTTTTTGTAGACTTTTATCACCGTATTCTGTTTTTGTTATTCAACATAGATATTTACTGGTTATTTTCAGTAAATGGTTATTTTATACGATGCAATTGCATTATTACCAGGTACGACTATTTCGTAATCTGAATAATCGATAAGATAAGCCAATGCTTATCAGCATTCGATTACGTCTCATTGTTTCATACGAGTATGTATAGAATTGGGTATGATCACAAGCAGAAACTGCGCAGTTACACTTTTATCAGAATGAACGTATCTCGTAACCTTGTTTGGTTGCCAAATTTTCAATTCTACGTGTTATTCATGTTTCATATGTATGACCACTGACGTGGTGATACTTAATTTTATCAATGAATACGTATTTAGATCGTTTTATATGAATACTCTTACCAGATACGAGGCAAGGCATCTTGATGGTCACGTGGGTGTTATTACAATCATGCTTTAGGTTAAATTATCTTCAGATACTTTACATATATTTGTGACCTAAAGAATACAACATTTAGTATATTATTTCTACGATAATAATCCCTGACGATGTAATACGCACTTTTATAAGTCTATGTATTAACTTATCGCTGCGTAAATACTTGTAATGAAGTTGTGAAATTTGTCGATTATTTTGTACTCCATGTTTGTCACTATCTGGCGCGTGATACGACCGAAATAGCCTTATCAAGAAGCATCCAGCCACCTGATAGGCTTCTCTGACACCGATAACGGCCGCGCCCTCCAATTAAGATTATCTGGACACTTAGCCGATAAAACAAACTGCGCACTGTTTTTTGTATCGACAGATATCTTCTAAAACGATTAGGGTAGCATGCCATGCTCGGTATGCGATTTCCGTAAATGTCTCATTGCTCAAAGGATTTTTATTATAAAACCTCATTGGTGCTTGCTGTATTTGCCTGACTTTGTATTTTTAAATGTTAAAAAAGAGTAACTATTGACTTTCTTGCCGGTTCTTCTCGGTATAATCTACTTTTCGAACCGGTGGTACCTTCACTTAGTTGTAAAATGACGATTCAAAAGTGCTTGTAAAAGCCTACTTGAATAAAGTTTATTTTGATTTGATTTGATTTAAACTTGAGATTTTCATTAAGGTCATCAATCCAATCAGTTCCCATCCATTCATTAGTCCATGTTGGCTATAGTCTCGTTTACTTTGCTTACACACGAAATCGAAAATACTATAAAGATTCAAATTCATAGCAATAGCTTTACTAGTAATTGAATTTTAGTTTTAATACTGAATGTTCTTACTAAGAATTTTGCTTTGCACGTAAGTCAATAGTTGTCTATAACATACATGGCCTTAGAGACTTTTTATTCTTACGAGTTATAGTTAAATTGAAAGTTATAGTTAAACTTAAACTTAATAAGTTAAGGTAAATCTAGAAAAGAGACAATTTGACAGTTGACTTTTATCATCAGCGTTTCTTTGGCAAACCTAAATAACACAAAAATAGCAAATCGATAGAATTTCTTTAACAAAAACATTTAAGTTACTTTCCGACTTGCTAGCGTCACTTCAAGATGTATATAATCTATCGACCGATTACATCGTCTTAAAAAGTAACATAACTCTTCTACATAGTCACATATAAACATAAATAACTATAGTGTCAATGATCATTATAAATAATTCACTTTTTTTTTTCAATTATACACCACACGAGCCTCGGGCAAAATATAGTACAGATTAAAAATGAAGAAGATTAAAGCCTATAAACAACACTTCATAGATTAAAAATTATATCTTCATCCTCAATAAATTTTAAAGATTAATTCGATGGACCTACTTTTCCGTCATAAACACATTACTAGGAGTATCTGACACAAAAACGTTATAAAAACATGGCCGATGCTAAATTGAATAAATCGCTCAAAATATGTCGAATTAGTTCGTTCTCAATATTTGCGTATATTTCAATATTGTGTTTTCTATTACATTAACAAACGCGGCATTTTATTCTTCAAAAGATTGTATAGTTGAAGGAGTTGTAGTCGTTGATTTTTATGCAGGATTGTTACATTCCATTGTGTATTTACTCTTGTTATCTGTTGTAATATTTACTGAATTTATTGCCGCTTCTGCTTGATCTACATTTCTAACCAATACAAGCTTGACACTAATTTTATCTACTATTAACTAATATTTCGATTTACCAGTTTATTGTATTTATTTAAGAATAAAATGGCATTGCATAACTGATAATGTATTTTTGTGTTTGTACTTTTCTATGTGTGTACCTTAATTTTTGTATTAAACCAATTTATGTCCTTCTTTTTCGAAATTATTCTGCAAGTCTGGGTACTCCACCCAAATCCTCACGTTCTATGTTCAAACCTCTCGGGTTGGGCCAATAAATATTTATTTAATTTTTTCCTCAATAAATTATTTGTGATAAACCAGAATTTTACCTTTGCAAGTCTCCGTTGAGAATAGACCCCGTAGCCGGAATCTCTCAAATCGCTGATGATAAACATTGGGATCATTTAATGTCAGTCATGAATAATATAATGGACTAATCAATAAAGGCGTAATGACCCATCTTCATTAAATATTCCACAATTAAAAATAGAAGATAATGATTCACTCGTACTTCCGAATACATATAATTTTAAGATAATGATAAGAAGAAAAGTTTACGATATAATATGATTTAGAGTCTCAGGACGGAAACGTCGAATGACGCAATTGATAAGTGTGCGTTCATGCGTGAATGCATTATGTTCGATGCGAATAGTGCTTGTGACGCTCCGTATTGTTATCTCGTCCATTTGTAATCGATTGCAGCCGACCATTCATTACAGATAGGGCGACTGTGAACCGTATCGTCTAGTAAATGGACTTTCTACGTCGAATTGGATGTAGCTTCGAAAATAACTGCTTTCATTTAAAATTGTGATACTAGCCTGACGTGTAATAATAATACGCGAAACAGTAATAGTTGGTATAGCTTTCTATTTTATTTTTGTAGCCTTATCATACATGTCCTTCACAATATAATACAATGATAATACTTTAGTCATAACAATAATTCAATCGGTTATATGATAAAAATGTTCTCATATTCGGAATTTAGTATGATAAGTAAATTATGAAGGCAAACCACCTGCGATTTGCTCCGATTACGTTGCATAGATGTTTTTGGAATTTGCCAGGAATTTGATTTCGATTTTGGAGTAACAACAGGCACCAAGAAATATAGCTCCCAAGGTTCGTAGCGCATTGGTATGTTAAATACTTCCTACGGCACTAATGTCTACGGACAGTGGTGACCGCTTACCATCAGGTGGCTTATTTGACCGTCTACCAATCAGATCATATTAAAAAGAGGTGCAAGGAACGTAATATCTTTACTTAGACCTCTGAATTGGTATTTCTTTGTTGAAGTAATCATATTCCATTTTCTATAGTTTCGTCTGCGTGCCTAAAATGTAAAAGCATTTGGTAGTTCTCTGTGCAATCCCTCCTGGGTACTCTCTCGTCATATATTTTACCGCCAAGTAGCATTCAATACAGATTGGTTAGGTGAGCCAGAACATAAGGGACATAATATGTCAGTTCCAAATATTCGTAACTAATTTGTTTTTATGAACTGGTTAAAATTTCATACTAGAAATACGATCCAGGCAGTGGTGTGACCATAAGGTCAATTGTTCGTTCGTATTTTTCGTATAATAAAAAAAAAACAGGAATATTAAAAAGAACTTAAGTATGTAGCACAATCACATAATATGTTTGATGTGTTATTGAAATATCAAGTCAACCTGTCTCCTTCGAGTATTTGGGGCGTGTAAAGAGAGATTATAAACCGTTTACATTGTAATGTTATCGGTGGTATTTGTTCTGTGCTGTTATTTATATATTAGGACATGATTACGAGTGAAGTGTTGGGTATTAGGAATATTTTCATATAAGTATATATGTATAATTATCTGTAGGTACTTGTGGCATTCGTTTCTTTGATACTCTAGCAATTTAAAAATTAAATACATCTTATGTATAATTTATGTTTTCATATAAGCAATGTTAAGTAATGAGATATATTTTTTTGCTTTGTTTTTTGTTGAAAAGCTTTGTTTATAGATTTTTATTTTACGTACTTACATCTAACTTATTTGTTTTTAATTACGGGGAAAAGTAAAAAAAATTAATTAATTGATAATTATAGTAACTCGGTGATTCTGCGTTAGAGCTCGATTTTATGTTGATTATTTAGCTTCATTTTACATTTTCTTAAAGTGCTCTCAGCTATAAATAGTGATATAAATTATATCGAACCAGAAACATTTAATACTCAGACAATGAACTAAGTCGATTTTGTAGCAACAGCTCAGGTGATCTCCTTTCTTAAACAAGTAAAACGCATTAGCAACGACGGCGTCGACGTTTTACGCGGACATAATACATTTACAACTCGGAAAGCTTAATAAATTTATCGTCTAAAAATTAACGACGCTGCGTTCCTTACAAAACTTGACGCTGTAAATAAAAAAGTTAATCCCGGATTTGTAAGGCGATGTTATATTATTATGAACGCTATGTTAACATCTGACTTGCCGTGTCCCTTTAGTTGATTTTTGATTTATATCTTTTATACTGTCCGTGCCTTACATTTTCGTACTGTTAGACGTGTATAATATTAATTATATCTGTTATTTTGTAGTAGTAATTATTTCTGTTCACAAATTACTAATATTCCCAAGATCCAAGGATCAGCGTTACACCTGTGACTCTTATCCCACATAATCCATCAACCTGGACATCTCAAAGGGACACGTAAACCGCGAATTAAGCTATAATGTCTCTTTAAATATGTTATGTATTTTTTATTAAATTGTCATAAATAATAATAATTCTGAGCTAGGCTTTATAAAAGGCTATTTGGAGTTCATACATAATCTTCTAATTTTTCTTGTGCTTAGCAGCACAGAATGAAAAAATCTAAATGAGTTGAGTGTGTCCAACTATCCACCAAAGTTAGACCTGATAGTGGAATAACCTTGCCTATCTGGGAATATTTACGACCTCTTACTGTTGTTTCCATGTATTTGTTTGTTGCCGAATTAAATTTATATCTTAATTGTATAAGTCACCAAACATTTATAAATACAATGATCGAATATAAATGAAATCTTACTCGATAAGAACGGCCTTTCACTAGAACAATACTATTGTATTTAGAAATTGTAAATCGTGTGTCGAGTTCTGTCACTATTATCTTCGATTGATGTTACAATATGCACTGTATGGACTTAAATTAAGGTTCAAAATCCCTTTTGTGTGATATAATAATAACATTACAACACATGTTATCTATATACGATAATCATAATCAATGCAAAATTAGAACATTTGAGTATCCCAAGAAATCATAATGCTTACGTGACACGCGCCACGGGCCGCCGACGCTATCTCCACAATATTAATAGCTAATCAATGATTCTTTTTATTTTAATTAGGTACTATCAATTATCTATTTTAAAAATGGAATTCGAATTTTATGTCAAATAAGACAATATATTTATCAATACAGATAATCTTATGACGATACTGTATTCGGCAGTGTTTTCAGCCGTCTTTTCAATCGCATTAATCGCTGAACAAGCGAAATTTGTAAAATGCCTTGTATATTTATTTGCTAATTTTGCACAGATATGGCGAATGGGATTTCCCACTGCTGGGTTAAGGTCTCCACTCCCTTTGAGGAGGAGGTTTGGAACATATTCCACCACGCTGTTTCAATGCAGGTTGGTGGAATACACATGTGACGGAATTTAATGAAATTAGACATATGTCGTTGAGCACGGGATGAATTATAAGTACATGAATAGTCACTGGTGCTTGCCTGGATTTGAACCCGTGATCGATTAAGATGCACGCGTTCTAACCACTAAGCCATCTCGGCTCTCCTCATTTGATACTTTTGCACAAATATGGCGAATAGCAAATACGTGGTTTCGTTTCGTTTCTTGTCGGGGTTTAGTTACACATCGAAGTCGTACAAGACAAATATTTTCGGCGTTGTTGTTCCGTACTTCGTTCAGTAATGTTATACCGGTGCTACGTTTTATGCAAGCAAATAGTTTGTTGCATTTGAGTTATTAGTTCGATTCCTAAGTCGATGACGTTATATTTGTGATTCCATTGCATATTTGGTAAACAAATTGGATCAAAAACACTTAGAGCTAAATAAGATCGACTTTATGAAATTGTAAATACCAGGCTATTTAGTTCCTTGAAGAAAATTACAACAGAAGAACATTTATAATTAAGCTGTGCCCGTCTCTTTTACTCGAAAATATCAATAAGAAAATTAAACAATTTTTTTGATAAATTATCCAACTTAATAATATATTCACATTTTTTTAAGAACAATTCAAAATATTTTATATTGTTTATAAACCAGACGAGATAAAACTGAATATATTCTAACATATTATAAAAGCGACAACTTATGTGTTCGTATATTTATAATTAAGTAAATATATGGATACATTGGATTCTAATATTCGGTAAAGCAGATTAGTACATAACTTTTTCTACCTATGGTCACCATATAAAAAGTAATATGTAGTAGATGTTTGGATTGAAATCATCTCACAAAATACTCTTGGTATTTTATACGCTATGTAAATTTTTGGAAGTGATTTAAATTTTTATGACGGCCAGACGACACGCAGGAGCTGGATGCGAGTAGATGATGATGATGATGATGATGATGATGATATAAAATTTTTAAAGTTTTTATAATTAAAAAAAATATATTTATTCATTTTTATTTATAACTATTGATGTTTAGTAATACGATTAATAGTTAGAATGAAATGTAAGTATTTATTGAAGATGTATCGAACGATAGCCGATAGCTCGCAACAAGAGGTCCTTAAACCCGATACGTTTGTAACAGATAAACAAACACGTAATAATTCGCGAGGCAGGTAACGAGATAACGACTCGCAGTTTTTGTAAATATTCACATACTGTTATTTACACTCGATTCAATGAACTCGCTGAAATAGTTCTATTGCGAAATATATTCAATATGTTTCAATACACTTGTCATGTAGTAATCTATTAAACCTGAGTGACAATAATTATTGTTAATCAAATTAAAATAATATGTATTTGAAATACCACTTAATGATTAATCAGGAAACCTCTGAAACTATAACACCTACAAACTTGAAAATTTGTTCATATGTTGATTGACCTTATAGGGTGTAGCCATTCGCTAAGTACGGGTTATACAAAATTCCAAGCCGCAGGTTGAGTGTATACAATTTAACTCTTGTACAATTGTGAAGCAAAATATATAAGACGTTAGACCCCTACAACTGAGTAGAATTGTCCCCTTTTATTGTTGGATGAAGATTTTCCATATACATATGTTTAATTATAAAAAAAGAAAGCAATCATTCCTCTCAGATAAATTAACTTTCAATCAATGTAAATACTGATATTTTTCATAAGTTACTTGGTGTTACTCGAGGGTTAGGTATTTCGAAAACGCTAAGGTTGTAAACTGTTAAATGGGAATGTGAGGGCTTTATTTAATTTAAAAATAAAATAGACGAAACCGCAGTATAATGTAGTATTATTTTTATATTAATGTATTTTGTTTATGTATCGCTAAAGGGTATGCCTCCGCTATCTCTATCAGTAAATCCTTATCGTTCCATGACTCCAAGCCTCTATCAGATTTTGAAATAACTGACTGAGCGTTAGACGTTGAGATAAATATGTAACGGTTAATTTGTAATCCATTATTCATATTTAAATTATAAAACGTTTTGTTTGTGCCTTCGAACATGAAAACCTTCACCTCATATACGTGAGGTCATAATTTATAATAAAAAAAATCAAAAGAAATTTAAAAATGGAATAAAATGTTGATAAAAGCCGCGGGGCGCAAGGGACAGCGTGATTGAGGGTGTGTAAAATCTATTACCTAACCTGCATTTAGTCCGATACTCCTTAATTCAAGACGACAAAAAAATTTCGAATCCAGTTTGGGTAAGCGCCTGAGGGGCGGGGCGTAAACAGGACGCGCCGCATTGCCGCCGAATTAGGCCAAGTTCGTAGACAAGTGCAATGCATTAAAATTGTTTTCAAATTCAAAATTTAGAAACGTTAATAGCTTTTTTATTACATCAGACTAATGAAATAATAGTCTGTGATACAATGCTCCAGCGTTTGTGTCTGGAAGAAGCTTGACCTCCTTGAGATTAGGTTTTAGTAAAATTTCAAAAATTTCCAAATGTTGCTTTAAGATAAGTAATGCTTGCTAAAAGTTTAATTAGAATAATAAGTACCAAGTTTACTTTAACATTTGTCATTATAGAAATTAGATGTTTTTTGGGAGGTCTTGAACACCTTAGACTTCTGATCCGACACTAGTGTGATACTTGTTTATGTATGCAATTCATCATCTCGTTAAATTATTTACGTCTTAATCTTGTGTGCATTTAGTATATGATAATGAATAGAAACATAGGTGGTGCTTTAATTAGATACTAAAGTAAACATTTATAATTAGTGGAAAATTTAGACACAATTCTTATATAATATCGAACAACATCGGTACATATACACTCGCTGTTCTAATCTAAGTATAGCACATTATATTTAAACACAACAAAGGCGATATACACGTTTCATAAACGCTCGGCACGAATTTTACTCTTTGGTCTAACCTAACCCTCCTTATCGATCTAGTTGGATAATCCGAGAGGTCGCTAGATGGCCGGCGCCGCGAGCTACGCTGACCCCCGTACCCCGAGCCTCGGGCATGATCGGAACCGAATGCCATTTGCAATAGTCACGACTCCACAGATAATAAAACCCGTGACACGCCGTGCCCTGTTTAATTAGTATCTCGTTGACCGTTATTGTGTACGAATTGAATCGAGAAAGTTACTCTTGTACTGAGACGAGATGGTTCCGTGGATATTACTCGCAGACCTTAACCGCAAATCGAAAAGTCGCTCGGTACTATTCCGAGCACATTGGAAATCTTAACTCGTTTAATACTGCATTTCTATTAACTATTCGTCTGCTGTTTGTAGAGGGATAATTACTTTTTCATTGGTTCGAATTATTTAACAATCTGATTGTGAATAAATAGCATTGAATTGTTAATGAAAAAGTGTTCTTATATGTGTACAGTCTTCTTTATTTTTTTAATTATGTTATAGCTTATCTTAATGATCCCACAATCACAGTTTGATCTCATTGTTATTTCGTATAGCCAATAGAAGCTGGTGGATGTAGTATAGATACGATATATTTAATTCCATAGAACCGAGAGTATGGTGCAAGTATTCCTACAGAGACGAAACATTTCGGAAAGCATGGGCCAGTCCGGTTACTCATATCTAAATCTGATGGAGTGAGACGCAGTGTACATACATCAGTACAATCTCGACGGAGCGCTCTTTGGTCGTATCTTTATTACAAATCGATTTATCGGTAGCCGTGGGCACTCGATTCGTTCACGTTCATTTAATCGATATAGTTATCAGAAATAACTGTGTCGTTCACTAAATTGAAAGCTGTGCATGCGCTCTGGAACGGCTCTATTCGCCAAGACTTTACCGATAGTTATTTTGAAAATTAAGATTTATTTTAAAATGTATTAATATTTAGTAATTATTTAAAATTCAACGTATTACTATTACATGCTCATAAAAAGTAAAATTAATTTATCTAGAAGTATTTTGTCCTCCATAGAGTCACGAGGGTTTTGTTTTGATTCCTACTAACATCAGCGTAGTTGAAATTTCTATATTTTATCTTCAAATTATGTGGTACCGTCGTTACTTCTGATTTCCATAACACAAGTGCTTCAGCTACTTACATTGGGATCAGAGTAATGTATGTGATGTTATCTCATATTTATTTATTTATTTAAATCAAGATGAATCCTAAGCCTTCATGAGTACTAAAGTGTTCTAACACAGACTGTCAATTTTTTTAGTTTAGTTTATAATTATCAGTTGCTTTCTAGGATCAGTGCAAGAATGTAGATGTATCTAAGATAAGTTCATAAGCCGATTTTTATCTCAAACACAGCAATGAAATTAATGAACACAAACATCTTTCATATGTATTTGCCAACCATGTTATACTAGTTTCCAAACGCGTCGTCACCCCCGTGTGAAATGGAGGGAAGGAGGTGGAAGTTAAACCATTAGCTATTCCAAATGATAATCTATCTCTGTGCGAAATATCATATAGATCCGTTCAGTCACTCCAGTGTGATAAACATCTATCCATCTAAGATAAATATGATTAATTATTAGTTAAAGAATGTAGATAAACTTAATTGATTTATATTTTACTATGTGCCCGCGGCTTCACTCGCATTTAAGAAGGTCAGTTGTCATGTTAGGCAAAAGACGTAGCCTATAGGAGATAGGCTACGTCTCTTGAAGTTCAAGTTTGCTTCACACAATATTTCATTAAATTCAGTTTATTGGCTCGGTCGTGAAAGAGCGACAGATAGATAGAGTTACTTTCACATTTATAATATTCATTAGTAATTAATATGGATTATATACTAAGTTTCACTATAATACAATTTGGAACAGAGGACTAAATACCGCATACAAAACCGCAAGCGCAATGCACTAATTCCAATGTTAAAACAAATTTTGATTAGTTGAATGATTGACAATTTCAATTCACGTTGTGAACATTTTTTATTGAGACAAGAGTGTTTTTGGACAGAGATTCGTGCATCCGTTGGACACAATCGCGATGGTCCTCCACGCCGACGCCCGGGTATTCCCACGGGAAAGTGGCTTGTTTGTTAAATCGCGCTCTTGTTGGCGATCTACTTAACCACGTACTACGTCTGTTTGTCGTGTCTTGTGTGACCATATTTATTTAATTTGCCGGGTTGGGAAGATGCATTTAGCTTGATTCGTGTTTAAAAATCGGTAACTCTTCGTGCAGCCTATGTGGATACCACATGCTCATCAGTTTTAATTGGAAACATCAATGATTTTAATTGTATTGAAAGCAAACCAGAGTATCAAAAGATATGAGGGACATAACATCTTAAATCTCACAGGAGGCAGGAGGCAGGATGTCTCATTATATCTAGGTAATACCTGTCTATGGTATTTGGCCTCTGGTTCGATTTAACATCAAGTGGTTCCAAAAAGTAAATATTCATTACTTCCGCCTGTTTTTTTGCCCTAACTTTGAATAAAATACAAAAGTAAATATATGGTATACCAATATTATAAATGTTAAACTAAATCTGATTGTTTGTCAGTCGCTCTTTCACGACTAAAACAATGAACCGAAATTGATGAAATTTGGTTTGAAGCAAAATTAAACACCAAGGAATGTCATAGGCTACTTATTTTGCTGAACACCTGACAACCGACTCGCTAACGCGAACGAAGCCGAGTGGGACAACTAGCTGTGAATAAAATAATGTGGGAATATAATAGAGGATAAGTTCTGATCTTATCTACGTTACTTCAAACATACGTGGTTACATGAGGCTTCTGACAAACGAACAGCGCTCGCGATACTTTTCTCGTGTGATAGTAAATCAAAGGTTTCGTTCTGATAGCATCTAACTTATGTTAACAAACGTACGAGTATGTTTCTTTTGTAAATTTATGCGAGAACGAAGAATCCAATTTAAATGTTTTTTCTATCTTGTTAACTTTACATTTAAATAAAACTGTACAATTGTACATACATATACTATACTACATATATATAAAAGGGTTCATAAAATCGTTAATTATTACCCCGAGATCGAATATCGAAAAACTGTAACAGTGTATTTTTAAAAATCAATATATAAAATTCGAATAAATTACATATTGACATACATTTAGTGACGTATCTATAATGTTAAATTAACTTTTCCGAAAAGTACTTCAGAGTGTAAAAGGTACTATACATTTTGGGATAGAGTAAGAAGTGTTTTAAAACGAATCATAAATATGAATCTACGTTTAACTTAACTGCAACACATGTTATTCTATCTGTTTTCACGTGTAGGAAGTTTAAAATTAGGTACATTGGCAGAAAATCCAAGGATCATAATGAAATGGACAATAACTGTGAGAATTTGAACATTAATCATTGAATTGAACATAAATCACACCTACAACAAAAGCACCAAAATCTTGAAGACTAGGATATTAGTTAGATGAAGAGGGTCCTTATGTCTCTACTTACACTTTACTCGCCTTTTAAACCGTAAAAAGGAGGTTTAATATATATATATTACTTAACCAAATAGGCTAGCACAAAGAACTGTCACCAAATAAGAATTGCAATAATGTATAAGAATGGCTGCAAAATCTTGTGTTTCTATATGTGTGAAATAACTGAATATATAGATTAACATCGAAATAATGATGTTGTCTTAGATTTTCTCGATTATTACACACTGAAATAAAACTAGTTTTAACGGATTTAAATCGCGTATATTAATTATTTTTATCATCCCGTCGTTTCGAGCACTCTACAGCGTTCGTGGTTACGGGTAGTGTCTACCTATGATAGAAATAATTAATATACCCGATTTAAATCCGTTAAAACTAGTTTTATTTCAGTCGAAATAATGAATGAGAAAAACATTACGGTGACGCCCAATTATGTACTTGTACAAGGGTACGTAATGGATGATCGCTTTAGTAGACTCAAATTTTTTTGTTATAATTAGAACATACTTACTGAAGCTAATTAAGGTGTTGTTATATAAAAGCAGCAGAATATCCGTTACGTTATTTCTAATAATAATTATTGCACTAATTCAAGAAACATCGCATTCTCAATAAGTTCATACAAGTTTATTAATAAATAAGCAATAGCCGATGGATGTTGGTGAATTTGGCGAACATCCTTGAGTAGCATTACTGTCGATGATACGGTATTACCGTTATTCATTGCGGCAATTGGACGAGCACGTGAGACGCATATCGGCAACGAGATAACGTCCCCGCAACTCGAGCGCCGATGTATTTTGGACGAGACGATTCGCATATTGCATTCTGCAACACATTGTTTTTAATTTTCCCGTTATTATTCCAAACGATCGTCATTTCTTCTGAATTATTTCCCTTTTTTTTTTTGGATCTCTATATAAACATAATAATTGATAGCGCTATCAATATTTCATGCTTAATTAACGAAGCAGCCATTAAATCTTGTACGATTAAGAAAATTATAAGACAACGGCTAGTTTTAATGATTCATTAATTGATTATGCAGTTAATTGCATGATTACGGTGAATTTTAGAAATATTCGAGGTGAAAGTAATTTTAATAAATAAGATTGAAATCACGTGAGATAGAAGTTAATGGTGTTCGTTGGGTGTTATACAACAGCGGCTGTTATTGTTAATTGGTACCGAGTACTAGCAGATTAGACTTGAAGAGACATACATGTATTCCGATGTCCATCCGGTCTGGCAACGTGAAATTTTACCAGATGTTTTAGTTCTACGAATAAAGTGCAAAATGTGAATAATTTTATATGATATATGATTAATTTGAACAGTTGCGAGCTCTAATGCGAACGCGAATGTAGACTATAAAGGTTTTAATATAAACCGAAGCATAATTAAATACACTTTAATATTCAAATCTTCAATGAATGTTCGCAGAGACTAACCGTACACGCAAAGAGCTTACGTGCTACGAAGCCAAAAGAAGGAAGAAACGATAAAACGCGAGGCAGTCGTAAAAGAATCTCTTTAATGGCTTCTTGATCAGCTCAGCGCCATAATATTTATTGGATGATATATTATTGTTTAATGTGTTTTCTCCTACGACGGTACAGGAAGAATAAATGTTGCCTGTAAAATATACGTTAAGAATTTTATAGATGATTAAATCGGAAACGTTTATCGCTAAATTTAGACATTTTGTTCTCATTATTATGTTTGCACACGTCAGATTCGCAGTCGCGAGCATGTTTAGTGATATCGTTACTCACAGTACGCGCAAATAGTACACGCGAATATGTAAGTTCGGTAAAAGTTAGTTTTTTCACGCGTAATCGACGTGAAATCCGCCGCACTAGATTGTTATTATTTGGCCGTATGCCGATCTAATGTTTACGTGTTGTACAAACGGTTGGCATTATCTCGAGCGGCGTCAATGAATCGTGTTCGACTCGCGTGCCCCGAATCGCTTGCGTCCTGACACCGTTCGCGGTTGGCCCATGTTATCTTCGACCATGTGGAGGCTGCAGCGGTGCATAATGCACGGAGAGCGCGGGCCCCGGGGCGGGGGGAGACGCGGGCCCAGGGGGACGCCTCGCACCGCACGCCAGTCATTCGCATCGCGAGCGTTGCCGGTGACGCACGCGACGTCTCTCAAAAGTCCACGCTCTTCCTGTCTCCCGTGAGACGGCGTGCGTTGTCACCATCCGCGCATAACATCGCCGGTGTAAAAATAAAGCCGGCGACAGACGGCGGTGTCTCGAGTTAAATTTAAATGATATCGCGGACGTCGTGCCGGTCCCGTCTCGTACGCTCTCCGACATGAGACTAAGTATGTGAAACCTTCGTAACAATATATTCGATCTGCCTTAATTATATAGCGTAAGCTTCGTTTATTTAGAACTCTCGAGTGTTTACAAATGTGCGGTCTCTTGCGAGCATCTGTGTTGGGAATGTGTCAATCTCGTTCGTCGATTCGCTTTCGATGATTTGTGTTCTTAAAGTGGTCAGATTTCCGTTCTGATTTTCACATCGTGAGAGGTTATCAATCCCCGTTTTGGTATTTAAGATGGGCGAGTCGTAAGTAGAGTCTAGAGATTGTTAATAAGGTCTAATGGTCGTGATAGGATTGTATAATTAAATGATAAATGAGTAACAATACATTAATAGCTATCTTGTGCTTACGATTATGTGTAACCTTACGCTCCGTCTCAACTGACATATTTCATATTTGTGTTGATGAATAGCCTAGTAAATTATAAGATTATTCACGTTTTCCATTTTGACCGAAATTAAATCAACGTCTCTTTGAATCCTGTATTGAATTTAAGAGTTTATCGAACCCTCCCGGCTGATTTACAACGCATAAGATATCATTACATCAATGCTGTCAGCATTACAGACTGCATGCGATTTTATCAACTCACAAAACAGAAATTAATTTTGCAATCGAAAGTATAAATAATGTTACAAAATTGTTTTTGTATAAATTAGTGGTTAATGCAATAATTAAGTTTGTAACATATTGTTTCGATTTTCGAAAATCATAAAAACACTGAACTTGTACAATTTATTCGAAGTTTTATTTTCATTTTATTATCTACGCGCCGCAGAGCTCTACCTGCCATCCCCATTGTTGTTCTTAAAACCTTTTGTTGTGTATCTCACGCCATCCTTATATGGGTCGAAGGGCTGACTTGTACCTGTCGAGCTAACGTGCCAAAAAACTTAAATTCTATTCAAGTATAAAATCGTAGCTCCGATCGCTTTCCAGAAAAAAGTATTCAATTTTAATAGTCATATTAATATTACGAACAAGTGTACCTTCCGTGTATAATTTAACGCATATTTCCAATAATCGAATATGCATCATGCAATTTCCTTACAATGTCAATTATCTGTAGGTACTGTTATTTCCTCGTAATTATCGATAAGATGCATATGCAGATATCTGATAAAGTTTATCGAGGAGCTCTGAATCTCGCATACGTAAGGCGCGTATCATTGAACAACAATTTGCATTCGCTCCCTCTGACTGCGTCGCAGGATGTCCGACATCCTACATCCTATCTCTGAAGATTTATAGCGTGCAAAATGCGCGGACCGTGACAAGTGTAAACACATTGCATCTCCAAAATAGACGTTTGGAGTTGATTTCAGTTTAATCGTATTTTGTCTGGTTGGCCTAAACTGTTATTTACTACAAAAAACGATTTCTTTAATCTATATATTCTTTAATAATTTTATTTCTTTAAAGACAATTTCAATAAAAGTTTTAACATAGATAACCTCTGTTAGATGACGAATGATAGTACTGTTGATCCAGGAAACTCAAATTTTATTTGGAACAATGCCTTACATATTGTAACAAAACGAAGACAACTATAGCGCGATTTAAAATCCTACTAATGCCAACTATTAATGACAACTACTAAAAATAATTTGATAAATATAAACATGAACAACCTCTTTTCTAAGTAATGTTTGGTCACGAGCTCAAAAATATGAATGAAAATGAAATCACCTTTTTAATTAAAATAATTAAATAATCGTCTTATAACATAATTACTTGTTGCTGCGATAATAATTCATTCCACTCATTACTAATCATTGTATTCTGTTAAATATTATATTTGTGTTTATTTATTAAAGGAAAATAAGTTAATATTGTTTTACGAATTTAAAATCTGTTATTCCTTGTTTTTGAAACATTGGCCAATTTATAGTTTACCAGTATATTAATATCTGACCGTCAGTCTGTCTATGATACCGTAAAGTACTCTAAACAGATATAATGAAACCATTAGAAATTCAATGTAAATAAGGAATCAACTAAAAAAATCAATACTTAGTTTAGGCATTAGCTAACGATAGACGATACTTTTTTAATTACCTCTTATATGGTTACAAATGTTGCGTTATGAAAAAGTAGTACCGCCCCTAAACTCGAGTTTCTGCTAAATAAACTCGATAATGCAGATAAGTTAACTTTTCAGAAATTGTCATATATTGTTATTTAAGGAATACACGAGTAGCATGTATTCACGACGCAATGTAATCTGTTACGCTGTCCTTTTTTTTAATTATTTAAATGACGTAGGCGAACTCATTATTTTTTCTAATTCGATATTTTCGAATTTAGAGACAATTTTAGATAGCAAGAATTTTAATTTAATAATATTAAGTCTGTGTCATATCACTATATATAAATGTATCCATCTAAAAAGATTCAGAAGAAGTTACAAAATCTTTAGTAGAATTAGTAACTCATGATTATGTGTTTGATAATCCAATTCGTGATTATGATGAATATTTTAATAATAATATAATCGTAGAATCTTTAATGTGATCCTTTTATCATTAATAAATATAATTTGTTTATCGTAATTGATAAATAAAAAAGGCAATCCGAATACATAATGAATTAGTTTTCGCCCGGGCGGTCGTAGGTTTAAAGTACAAAAAAGGTTGCCTATGTATGTATATAATATAGGTGATCAAGCTCGCTTCATACCAAATTATATCATTTGGCGTTAAAGCGTAGCAGACGGACAGATTCGCTGTCGCATTTATAATATTAGTATAGATAAACATGACAAATCATTAATATTTATTAATAAACTCATTGTTAGCAAGACAGAAATGCAAGGACTGAGAAAAATTACAAGCATTAATAATTTTGTGTTAATGAAAAAGACGGTTGATGTTGATGAATTCTCATATCTTGCTTAAAATAGCAGAATTGACGTTACACCTTACTAATTAATTTTATATAAATGTAAACATCTTCATTATTCTAAATATGTAAGCACGTCACTATATGAGATCTTTGAAGCGCGTTTTCTAACAAGTATTTCAATCTGTTAAGCAAAGGTTTAAATGCAAATCTCAACTAAACGATAGATTAATATAGAGAAAGTTTATTAAATTGATTCCTGGCGTAAAGTACTTAGCGATTTGTATCAGTTTATTTTAACTATGATGGCATTAGTTTCCACGAATCTTACGTTTCAAGATTTATCTTCGGATTTCCTTAATTTTTTTTGTATTCTTAGTACAGAATCCTACATTAGTAATATCTGACTAAGTTATTGGTGTGTCATAAACCGGTAATTAAAACATGTGTTTTCCTTTTAAACTATTCAACGAAGTATCCTCATGTTCAATTTCCATAGTAATAATATTGCGTCAAACGTGTGCTGGTCTTGTCGTTCACCTGATATCCTTCTTTCAACGTTTACAATTGGACAGTTCTTAATTTAGTCTTTAAATACAGCCAATTAAGGTCTGTTTTTAATTGATCGATACTAATTATCACTTTATCATTAAACACAGATTGTTGTTTTTATGATTAAATTAGTTGTTTCTGTCCTTGTAAATGTGTTTTATAAATAGTCTTATAATACATTGTGTACGATATTTGTGTATTGACTATCTTTTTAACGATAATGCTACCGATTTATTTTCGTATATTAAAATTCGGTTTCGTCTTTCGATGACGTTAAATATTCCGATAATTTGACGTGTAACGCGTTCTTGGTTATGCAGAGATATAATAACAAGTTTAATTAAGACGTTTTCATATGTAAACATCCAACGCCCGCGAACCACGTAAGTTTCTATTTTATAAGTATTTCTAAATGAATCAGCTCCGAGTAGGTACATTAGTGCTGCATTTCCGCATCCGTGGCAAGAGTCCAAGTTTGCCTAGGTCATGTTAACGTACATTGTCATACCTTTTCCAATGTTACTTATTCCTACATTTTTTATTTATAACATTCCGTCAGATAAATGTATTTAGTACTCTCTATATATGAGTTCGATTGTACGATTGAATTAAATGATGTACTTTATATTACTTTTGGGTTACTAAAACAGCGTTGTTAGTCTTTAATGTATTATGAAGCATACGGTTCCGGGTCAAAACAAAAAAAATATTTCGAGTACTTTATAGTACACGCCTGCCTAAAAATGAAATTATTACTTTGTTGTACTTTAAGTGAGTATGACATGTATATCTATAAAGATACAGACATATCTATAAACGTGTAACAGAAGCCGTAATGTTGTTTTGAAGTCTGGCCTGAGTCAGGTTTTATGCAAATTTTGCACTTAAAAGATCGTTTATTTCTGTTACATTAATTAAAATCAGAACAAGAATTATGGTATCTTAATTTAATGCGGGCAACACGAACCGTGTGATCTCGAAACCCTAACGCGATAATTTATTAAAATTATAATCACCAACCAAAGCAACGACAAAATAGTGAAGTTATATTCCAGCAGTATCTGAGAACAATTCCAGCAAATACTTACGGTATTGTTTTTGTTATTTCTAGGTCGGGGCATAGTGTGCGAGTGCGCGGGTGTGAGCGCGTGCCCCGACGGCGCTCCCAACGGCACTTGCACCACCCAGCCCGGCGGGTACTGCTTCGTCACGGTCGAGGAGCTATACGATGAAAATGGCGTTATGGTACCGGAGCGCACCGCCGGCTGCCTGCCGCCCGACGAGTCTGGATTCATGCAGGTACGCTCGCGCTACACGTGATCACTCAATTTTGAAATATCCTTGAAAATAAAACTTATAATTGATTAGCAAAACTATAAATATTATAACTATTAATACTAATGGTACTCTTTTATGTTATTACAGTGCAAAAGCTCACAAGTGCCACATCAGACTCCAAAGGTAATAGAATGCTGCGAAAAAGACCTCTGCAATCGGCGTCTTCGGCCACAGTTACCAGAGCCGCCGCCCGACATGACGGATGCTCCAGGTCTACGCCCAGCCGCACCCACCAGTCAGACGATTTTGATGGCAGCCGCGCTATGCGTCGCGTTGCTCGCCTTCCTCGCAGCATTCTGGTTGCTCTTTAGGAAACGTCGCAGGGGGTGCAAGCGACCCCCATCCCCGCCGGCTCCGACACACCACGCGGAAATTTCTTCGGGCTCCGGCTCCGGGTTACCTTTGCTCGTGCAGAGGACGGTTGCGAAACAAATTCAAATGGTAGAGTCGATAGGGAAAGGCCGCTACGGCGAGGTCTGGCTCGCTCGCTGGCGCGGTGAGAAAGTCGCCGTCAAGGTGTTCTTCACGACGGAGGAGGCTTCCTGGTTTCGAGAGACTGAAATTTATCAGACTGTTCTAATGCGACACGAAAACATCCTCGGGTTCATCGCGGCCGACATCAAGGGGACTGGCTCGTGGACTCAGATGCTGCTGATCACCGACTACCACGAGAACGGCTCGCTGCACGACTACCTGCAGACGGTCGTGCTCGACACGAACTCGCTGATGACGATGGCCTACTCCATAGTCAGCGGCCTCGCCCACCTGCACATGGACATATTCGGCACGAAGGGAAAACCCGCGATAGCGCACCGGGACATCAAGAGCAAGAACATCCTCGTGAAGAGGAACGGCCAGTGCGCCATCGCCGACTTCGGGCTCGCCGTGCGGTACGTGGCCGAGCGCAACGAGGTCGACATCGCGCCCAACACGCGCGTCGGCACGCGCCGCTACATGGCGCCCGAGGTGCTCGACGAGAAGCTCGACGTCACCAACTTCGAGGCCTTCAAGATGGCCGACATGTACTCGCTCGGCCTCGTGCTCTGGGAGATGTGCCGCCGCTGCGCCACCGGCGACAAGGCGCAGCACGCCGAGCCCTACGCGCTGCCCTACCACGAGCACGTGCCGCCCGACCCGTCGTTCGAGGACATGCACGGCGTGGTGGTGGCGCGGCGGGTGCGGCCCGCGCGGCCGGCGCGCTGGCGGGCCGAGCCCGCGCTGGCCGCCGCCTCCGCGCTCATGGCCGAGTGCTGGCACCACAACCCGCCCGTGCGGCTCACGGCGCTGCGCGTCAAGAAGACGCTGGCGCGCGCGCGCGCCGAGGGCGCCGTCAAGCTCGTGTAGCGCGCGAACCGGCTCTGTCTTCCGCTGGCAGCTCGGGAGTGCTCGGATTGGCGATCCGGTCGAGACGAAGTACGCGGCATGAATAATTGTGATATTTCGACAATAAGGGAATTGATTTTGTTTCAAATTATCTCGTGTGACCCGTTGGGATTCGAAAAGGTCAAGAAAATGTCTGAGAGTAGCATCGCGTATTAGTTCGTTTGTACTTAAGGTGATCGAAAGACTAAGATTGTGGAAAGTATTAGCGATAGACGGTCAAGTGCAGTGTCTTATGAGATGCCTTCGATTAGTATTAACATGTTTTGTATTGCGACGCTCTCGGCTTGGAACTCGATGTCACTCGGAAGAAGCAAACGTACTGTGAGTGATATAATCACAGTTTAATTATGTCACTTGAGTTCTTTCAAAATAGAAATATGTGATTTATTATCTAATGGAACCGAATAAAAATCTCAAATCTCATTGTTTATTTGTAATACTTTGTAAATAAGAATTAAAATCATAGATACTAAAATATTCGAAATCAAATTCCAAGCCGAGAGATCGCCTGCATTTAGTGTGCGTGCGCGCCTGTACAGTGTTGTGTATATATAGCGTTAGACTAGTACCTAATACATGTTGCTAATTAAGTTACAAATAAAATATTAATGGACAAACAATATGCTTTTTATTACACACATAGTTTATTTATATTTATAAACCTGTATAATTATATTATAAATGTTCTCTTTGAAGCAGCGATATGGCAACACCAGTTTTAAATCCTGGGGGTTCATATAAAATTTACTAGAATTTGATATCAATATTTTTAATAATGTTTGAATTTTGATAATTTATCTATAGTTGCCTAATTTTCATTTAGACTTAAATGAGAATTAATTATTTTCGTAATTATCATATCTGTTTTGGCAAATATTCATAACAAAAACTAATAAAATTTGAAACGAATTCTTCCGATAAAGCTAAAGAGAAATCGAAAAGTCGTAAATTATTTTTCAGTAGGCACACATTAAGGTTTTATATGAGGATAATTCTACTTTCATACATAGACGAAGTTGTATTAATTTGTCTATGGTATTTTATTTATAAGGACAACATTATATACTATTGTATTCTAGTAACACTGATTTTCATACGGTCAGTACACCGTTTTTTGTTTTCCTGATAAATAAATAAAACATCTATTATATGTGTATCTAAAACACACAGCATTGGTTGAAGAAGCATCCATAAATCTTACCATAAACAATTATAGAATAGAAGTTCATCTTACCTCTCTTTCCATCTTTTGTTACCTTTCTCTTTCACTCACAGCAGAGCGCGCCATCTTGTTTCAAATTTGCGCGCCACTGACCTTGTTAAATCATAGCGTTTGTAAATCTTGCCGCGTAAACATTGAAAATTTTCTATAGACTTTTAAAAGTTCAAAAATTACTTAATATAGTGATTTTTAGGTGGGTTTTTGTTTTTAAACAAAAAATCACCTTAAAAGTGCTTTCATAGCATAAATTAAACAGTTTACGAATGAGTATCGTAAACGGTAGAGGTAAGAATAAGGATATGTCGAATGCCGTTGGTTCTAACTTCGGATGAATAGCGGTCGTCTCGACATGTATCAGAGGTGTCCAGTGATAAGAGAGATTCCTTTACATCTTCGGAAGATGAGGAAGGCTTGACGTCACCTCCACCTAATAAGCGACGTATGTAAGTATTAACAAAGTGGGTCGGACCCGCGAACTAATTCACTAGTTAATCAGGTAGATTACATGGCAGGCTAACTTACTCAGTTGCCCTTATTATATTATGGCACTAACTCAAAATTCACAAGTAAATAATAATGTGAATCTCAGTGTGTGGATAAAATTGAGGTGCCTTACAAGTGAATTTTTTTTTTGTACACTTTTGTCCTGTTAATACTAAGTTACAGATGTGGGATTTAAACATATTATAGTGTAATGAGTAGAAGATTGTTTCTGTAGCTATTAAGGAATATTTAGATGAAGTTACCCATTTACAAAATTTTGACACAGGTTTAGAAGGGAATTAGCTATAAATCAACATTACAATCTTTTGCTGCTTCCCAAGGTTTTGTTACATTAAAAGTTAATGTGGAACCTTGTCATTTTAACAGACTCAGGATTTTTTAGCCTCATCTGAAAATATATTAGAAGGCTTAGACAATGCATAGCTGCAATAGAGAGAAATTTTAAAAGTAGCTTACAAGATATTTAAATTATTAAATAAATAAATAAAAATAAATATTTTTATTTGGGCTGTTTCAGATCCAAAGATTTAAATGGATCATTGCTCTTTGATAAAGTATTAACTCTCTTTGGTCGAGGTTCATCCTTATATAGATGTTCTAAAAGGATTATGCAGATTGTTTGTGGTAGACAAGGTGAGTGTATTGAAAGAAAAAGTAAGGAATTTTAAAAGAAATGTTCCACTGAGCTCACAACATTTATTAAACAGGGAAGCCTTACAATCCTTAATTCAGTCCTTGAGTGGTCCACAAACATAGCTAAATATGCCTAGCAAATTGAAAGAAAAAACAACATCAAATGATTGTTCATCAGCTAGTTAAAAATATAACATAAAAGATCATAGATATAAAATTCAAATAAGTATTTTAAGACTAGTAAGTAGTTAAACAATAAAAATGATTATTTTTTTTTTATTTTTTTTTTGTTTATTTATGAAATACACTGACTTTCGAAACAATAAGAAAGAAATTTCGACTAACTTTAGGAAAGAACATAAAGAAGATTCAGAGGATGTTAAAACAAATAGTTCAAAGTTTTGGAGGCAAACTGACTAGTTTGTCTCCAAGACTTATTGTGGACTGTAATAGACTTATTATAAATGTAATTATTTATTAGAGTCCACATAAATTCAAATTAAAACCACCTCTTCAGTATCAAACAGTCAAATTATTAAGGAAATTTAACTTACATAAATATTCACAAATAGGGTTACAATAGTTCAAAGAAAATAGGGTGGTGGGCCATCCAACATTAGATCTAAGACATATGTTGTAACAAAGTGTTTTCACTTAGTATCTATTAAATGTTATAGATTTGTTACAAAGAACAACTGGATAGTTAAGATTTATTACAAGCCTATTTCCACCTACCGATTGAAGAATCACAGCGATGACTACTGTATCTTTACTAGAACAATAAAATCCTACAGCATGACTCTACCATTTGACGCCTAATCAAGCTGGAATGCAGATCCTGCATACAAAAGGTTCCCGACTAATGGTCTATCTAAACAATTTTCTTTTGGCCAACCAAGACAGAAGCTTATTGGTGAACCAAGTTAGAGAGATCATAACCATTCTTGAAATTCTAGTGTGGCATATAAATTTTCATTTAACCCCTGATGGCACCATTCCATCAATTGGAATACCTAGGAATTTTATGGAACACTTACAGTGGCCCTACTTCAGGTATAGGTGACAAAGTTACCATCTGTAGGGTTCTAAGAGATTGAACCCTCCGAAGGACACAAAGTCTGATTAGCTCTGTTAAGCTTTGCAAACATGATAATTACACCTGGGCGCCTATACCGTTGGCGAATGCAGAGGCTTCTTAAAATAAATGTTCAAATGACAAAAAATAAATGTTCCGCCTCATGTGAAACAAGAGTTAACCTGGTGGCTCGGAGCCAGAGGCCACAGTTGCGTGGATCTAAACCAGAGGGAGACCACACACTTCTTGATCACAAATGCATTGAATGCCGGCTGGGGTACTCAATTTAAGGAGGTTCGTGTGTAAAGGAAATGGTTGCGACACCAGAAGTATTCAAACGTCACAGAAATATTACAGTGTACTCTGTGATAAATTCACAGGTTAATCTAAGACGAGCGCACATTTTAGTTCAGACATATAACAGGCAGTCCTGTGTCCAGGTCCTGTGTACTATCCAGTGGTGCATATAAAGAACAAAGGAGATACGCGCTCTCTATCCTTATTAGAGTTGACACTGAAGCTAATGAAGTTGGCCGAGCGGCTACATATAAAATTTCCGGCGGTGTACCTCTCGGAGAGGTACAGCGGCATAGCCGACCGCCTTTCAATGAACCGACCAGTGCCGGAATGGCACTTGTTGCCCCCGGCCTCGGAGGCCGTAATTAGAGTATGGGGCCTACACATAAAAATTTCGGCGGCGTACCTCTCGGAGAGGTACAGCGGCATAGCCGACCGCCTTTCAATGAAACGACCAGTGCCGGAATGGCACTTGTTGCCCCCGGCTTCGGAAGCCGTATTCAATATATGGGGCGTCCCCGAAGTCGTCTTATTGGCTTTCAAAGGCAGCCTCATCTTAAGACGGTATGTGACCTGCAGAGAGGGTTACGCCTTATGCTTCGACGCATTCAGTCGACAGTGGGAATATTAGTGGGTATGGCTGTTTTCCACCATCAAGTCCAATGCCACCCCAATGGTGTTGTGTCAACTAAACACGGCGAGGGGACATATATAATACTAGCTTGACAGTGTACCTACATAGTTTATTTTGGTCGACAGACTTACGAGTACGCAGTCTAGCAGAACCATTGATATTACCAAACCCACAGCGTTATTTAATAATCTGAACCCACCACAACTAGAAAAGTTAAAGCTACTAGTTGGGGGTAATAAAAGAGCGCATAGTTTGCATGAAGCAACTAAGACTACTTCCAAGGTCTCTATACTGAGATGGATTGTATGGTGCAAATTACACAAAGTAGATCCCAGATGCCTCAGGTTATAGATGTTGCAACATTTTTAGCCAAAATTTATTGTAAGGATGGGTTAGCTTAACAAACTGTACTTTTACATAGGACCGCAGTCTCTACTTATTGTGTCCTTAATAATACTTATATGTGTGTGTATATGTATATATATATATATATATATATATATATATATATATATATATGTATGTGTGGGTATGTATATGTATATATTTTTTGTAATTAGAATTGTAAAAGCTATATCCTCAGAAAGACCTCAAGAAAGAAAGACACATCATTATTATTCAGTTGGCTTAGGGACATGCCAAAGGTTAATACAGTTTTTGACAGTTAGAAGAACAGCAAATAATTCTTCTTTTAGCTTCTGGAAGTAGAGTAGTATTCAGAATTTCACCCTTTATGATGTATCTGAATATACATGTTGATTATTGAAACAACAAACCGAAGAATACTTTTGTTCAGACACATCGAAGAATTAATTAGGGTTACCAACACTATTTGTTTGGAGAGGAGATTTAAATAACTTATTATATTAATTACATGTGATTACACCAGCTACACTAACTATGGTAGCAGGCTGGATAAAATTGATACAGAAAATGATATTATTTAAGTAATAGGGCATTCATGCAACACCAGATAAGAAAACACCAGATAATGCTAGATCAGCATGTAGTATCTGGAAACTGGTTGGAAAATAGACCTATAGATGAGATTTTAGGCAGAAGTAATTGGAGGAGTTCCTAGACTTTTAATGGTATTATTGTTGAGTTGTAGACAAAAATAAAGATACTTCTATTTTTATAAGTAGGATTTACTAATGAAAATATTTTCAGATATTTAAAAAGAATAAATACTGTTAATACATTAATTAAATGTCTACTGCTAACTTGGAAGGACATAGAAAAATATAAACTATAAATTTAGTGTATTTTTGCAGATAAATAATGTCAATTGATAAAGAGACTTAATTCACCTAGCGGTAGAATTAATTATTATTTTTAGATTTGTTTCTAACTTATTAGTTCCTGAGATATTTTTTATTTTGTATATAATTTCAATAATAATAAGATGGATATAAAATTTATTTTGAAATATAATTTTTAGTGACATGACAAGTATAGTAAGTTATAAGGTTCAGGAAGCCAGTTGAATAAACAGGATATAGTAAACATTTTGATGGATTTAATTGATTATAATTCACATAGCGTTTGTATTCTTACACCAGCAGATATCAAACAGGTCTTCAACCAATGCTGTGTGTTTTAGATACACATATAATAAATCTGTTTTGCATTACAACAAAACAGTTATTATGTGTGTGAGAAAACCAATGGGTAGCTTGATGGTAAGTGGCATCCACAATCTATAGATATTAGTGTCAAAAGAAATGTTTACTTCTAACCTAACCTTGAGTACGTTAGTTAATAACAGCTCTTTTTTGAAGAAAGAACGATTACGTTTGCAATGCTGCCTAGATGAATTAAAGCCTCACCTTAATTACATATGTACGAATAAGGAATTTAAATCATGACAGAATCGAATGGTTGCAAAAATACTAGCAGCATTTCTCCATTGAATCGTAATTTTAATGATCTGGAAAAAAATTATCAGCCAACAGTAGAGGCAGTAAGAGGTGCCATACTTTTAATCAAGGTTTCTGTACTTTTTCTCAAAGGCTTAAACAGAAAACAAATAGGATTAAGTGATGAATATTTGGAGTTTGTTCGCTGCAGCTTCACTTTATATTCCAATAAAGTTTATCCTCCCTAGCCCCATAGATATGCGGTGAGATCACCGCAACTATCCACTTCATTCCTGTTATAACCTCTCCAGCTTATCTCATATTCTCGTTAATTCAAGTTTACAAAGCTTGATGCCTTTCATTTTGACTAATAGACAACATTGATTCACCATATTGTATTTTCACTTTATCTGGATTGGTACCACCCATTCAGCAGATATTACTAAACAAGTTGGCAGGGTGAACCCGAGTATAGACATGGCGGAGTCGACTATTAAGTCTTACCACATTAGCAATTGAAGGAATAGTTATTATTTTTACAAAACCAGTTGTAATGCCTGGTAGTTACATGCAGGAAGGTAGCCTATTTAAGCATCTGTCTCATTAATAAGTCCAAACCTAAGGTAATAAAACAACAACAATACTTAAAGAGAAATTTATTATTAACCTATTTACACTCTTCTCATCACATTTCAACACATGAACGCAGCCATATAAAATACTACCTATGTTTCAGTTGCAAATCAGTCACTTAACTATAATATTGTCCTCTGTCGGTGGAGCTAGTGGGGATATTTTTTACATTTTCTAATGTATTCTATACGTAAAGTCATCTTAGTTACAGTTAAAAATATACTTTCAATCCATATGTATTTAAAATATAATATAAATTCGTTTGTAAACGAAATGGCGTATGCACAACTTATGAAACATGTATATATGTTTGACAACAATACGAAAAGTGAAAAATATTCGTATAGCTCCACTGTACTGATTCCTTGGACTGTCAAATTAATTCTAGTTAACACATGTCAAATCTTCTTTTTTTCAATAAGGGGCGTATCTTCTGGAAGGCGACGGACCTCGCATACCCGGCCTGCAAACATAACAAAATTTACATTATGATTTGTTACTATGTAGGCTTTCTTGATCTTGTAAAGAAAATTTATGTAAAATTATCTGCAGTTTCTATTTTTTTAAGTTATATTGTTAAATTATAGTAAAAGGAAATTATATTTAATGATACAGAAAATCATTACTGATTAACTGTGTAATTTTTTATTAATGACCTGATTGAAAAGTTAACAGCAAAGTAAATAAAAAATAGTGATTTATTTTTTTATATTAAAAAGTACAGTTATTGCCAGTTTATTGGGTTTATTATTCGAAATATGAAGGCAAAGCACAACTGTACAAGTTAGGTTAAGTTTGGTGATAATTAATTTGTTTATGGAGGTCACATGGAGGATTTCATGTCAAAAGTGAAAGTTTCAGATATTCATCATGGCTCTGTAATGGCATATTATATATGTATTCAGTTGCTATGGCAAACTAGCTTTTTGCCCATTTTTTCACCATGTATAAACACAGGAAATTCTTAGAAAACTAACTAGTATGTAACTATTAGCTGAATAAATACTATTTTCTTAATACAGTCGTAGTTTTATGTTTACCCTTATCAGTACTTTGGTGATCACTCATAAATTTTTCAGTCTTCAAATAGTAATACTTTCAGTTTAGCTTAAAAGGTACCCATGAGACAGTATAATTATAGTCATGAGACATGGACTGTTCTCCTGATGCCTTGTACATAAGGAATTAATCTCTAACAATGTCAATAATTATTTGGGGCTACCATAAAATGATCATCAAGAGGCAATTTTTTTAGAGATGAGTACTCTAATGCAAAGACAATACTAAATAAATCATAACAATAATGTAGTTATGAAAACCTACCTTCTGTCATCAAATGTGTCTCTGCTAAAGTCTTCATACATTCTGAAATTATAAACAGAGTTCTTAAGTAAAATATATTTACTACTGATAAAGAGTTTATTTATGAAACAAACAAACAAAAAAAATTGATTCTGAGACATTTCTTTAACATACCCTCGTGACATTTGTGGTCCTCGTGGGGGACTTCTCCGGCTGTACATTGCATCATAAGAGGATCTCATAGAACCCATACTGCTTCGCATGGGTGGTAAGTTGGGCATTGGTGGCATGGGCTCCCTGCGCAGAGGTGGCGACACGAAGTCTCCTCGCGCACGCGACGCACCCATGTCTAGTCCCCGGGAAGCTCCGACCGGATAGCGTCGCTCGAACAAATCACGAGGACTCTCACCAAATCGTGCTCTATCATAGTATCCATCATAAGGATCCTGTCATCAACAAAGAAAGGCTTAGCATACAAAAAATCAAGTAAATGTGTCAGCTATTTTAATAAGTATATCAAATGTTTCCGAACGAATCTAATAACGTAGTATGAGTAAAATTTGGGAAGCTAATGTAGCATCATCGAGCCCGCAGCGATCGTATCGGCCGAGGAATAGGAACGCGTGCGGAGTGCCCACACTCGGCATAACTGATGCGACGTGAACCGACGTTACGAGTAAAGTAAAGGAGAGCGCGTTACCCCAAATCCTCCCATCATGCGATCGCGGAGGAACGGCGGCGGCGGCGGTGGGGGGTACGGGTCGCGGCCAAACGCTCGATCGCGGAAACCGTTGCGGTCGGGCCCCAGCGCCTTGGGGCATTCCTTGGACCAGTGCCCGCCGCGTCCGCAGCGGTAGCACTGCTCCGGATCGCCCATGCCCGGCCGCTGGCGGACGCGGCTCGTGGAGAGCTGCACCTTCATGGGCTGCCCGTCCACCATCATACCGTTCAGCTCTTTGATAGCCTCATTCACGTCGCCCGACGCGTCCAAGTGTACGAAGCCGTAGTTACGAACGATATCGCACTCGACGACCGTGCCGAACTTCTGAAACAGCTCGCGGACTTCGGGCGCGCGCGTCTTGTCCGTTAGGTTACCGACGAATATTTTAGTGGTCGGCGTCGACGGCGCCTTTCGGCTCTTGGCCGCTTCTATTTTGATCGCCTGTCCATGAACTATCTCTCCGTTAAGGTTCTGAATGGCTTCGCGTCCGACTTGCTCATTTTCCATGTGTACGAAACCGTAATTTCTGACGATATCGCATTCTACGACCGTACCGAACTTTTCAAACAGCGGTCTGAGATCGGCGTCCGTCGTTTTATCGGAAAGGTTCCCGACGAAGATTTTGAAAGTACCGGCGCCCGGCATTTTAGATTCTGAAACGCATACATAATTTCACGAAATGAGTCAGCAGCGTCCATGCCAAAGTCTTTACTACCGACGGATGGTTGTTAATCGATATCGGAGATAAACAAATATACTTACCTATTTTTGCAACTTATATATCACTAAAAAACACAAACAATGAGAAATTTACACGATATTATCACAGAAAACCTTCTGCGCACAATGCACTTAATAATCAGCTACAAAATGGCGTCCAACTCGGCATTCTAAATTCTATGAAGGCACCTAGCGGAAAGAGGTTACTGAACGTCGAACGGTTTGTCAGATACGGATACACGAATGAAGAATGAATGAATGAAAATGAAAACATTGCACCATAGACAAACGGAAACAATACCAACCATGGTCATTGATTTTTGTATCAACTAATATAAATATAAATTTTGTTAAAATTGAATAATATTAGGCATAATTAAAAACGGCTTCATTTTACCACGTTTCATTTATTAATTTTATAGCATAAAAAATGGTTAGAAATATTCGTAGGCTAATTTATATTCCTCCTTAAACTGAAAACTGGCAACAATAACAATAAAAGTCAAAGACCGACATTTGTCGACTGTCGACACAAAAAATATTAAACTATCACCAAATTTATAGAAATTAATTGGACAATTGTGAACTCGTGATTTTATAGAACATATAATTTTTTCTATATTTACCAGATTTTGCTGTAACCGGTAAGTGTTTTGTATTGTTTGGTTAAATTTATATCAAATGCCGAAATGGATCAAATTTCTTCAATTCTCGGTTATTTATCTTGCGAGTACTAAATACCACGTATGAATTTATTACTAGTATTTCTGACGTTCATAATAATCGCAAATACATAAAAAAATGTTTGTAAAAAACTACAGACGATTCTTATTCGATCTTAATCCATTAATCAATACCTTTATCCCATTTATCTCGATTTTACGATTTTCTAATAATTGAAATAGTATGACTACGACTAAATTGAGTGTTTTTTAAATAACTAACTCATCTTATTTCATGGAAATTATTGCTTTATTGTATTTTTGATACATAGCATTATGTTTTGATTATCTATCAATGATAACTGTCATAATATATATAATTTATCTTTGCTGATAATAACCACAACGATTATTCATAGCTTTTATATCTTTAATCTAAACTAAGACATATATCATTTCTCTACCTAGTGTCTCTAAATTCTAATGACACATGAATACATGAATATAAACCAATAGAAAGGTCCCTTCATTAATAACATTCTGGTCACCAAAAGGATCAGATACCTGAAATAAAAATATATCAGAATCTACATATTATTTTTGCCATGTGTTATACTTGAAAGCAGCTATATTTTTTAAGAATAATTGTTTTTTCAATGATTTCCCCACAATAAGTAAAAGTATTGATAAAGTCTAACTGTTACCTTATTATTTTATCTTTTACTATTTATTGTATTATTCATAACTGAAATTGGTAAATTTTATGTACATATTCATCTAAAATTAGATATCCATAACATATTTGAATTAAAACCTCCTTTTTTTCATACCTTAAATAAGTTCATATGTTATTTAGTATTAACAATCAATAACCAAATATAAATAATTCATATAATTATAGCTCATGGAGATGACTCTATATTCATATCCAGAATATCAGTTACTTGTTTACCAGATTATAACAGTAGAAAATGTTGGTTGTTTCATATAAGATTTGTAATTGCCTTTGATATGATTTGAAATGCATTTTTGTGTAATATTGTTGCTGTTTTAGCATAAATAAATATATTGGAATCGATTTATATAACTGAATAACAGAAGGAGGAAAGGGTAAAAACTGTTTATAATTTTATGCTATTACATTACATTTTTAACTAGTTTGATATATTTTTATAACAATTGTTGATGTATAAAATGAATGTAATTTTTGAGGTTCTCGGAACATTTTGTTTTTAGTTTTTTTTAAAATGAAGAATGTTTATTTAGAATGCTATAACAAGTTAATTCTTTTGTTTTTAGATATACAGTTTCTATTTATGCATGAGAGAAATGTAGCTCTGTCTCTGTTTGACATTGTATGATGAATGACAAGGTTATTATTTGTTTTGTTTTGTTTAATAGTAATATATCATTCATAATAAACACAGTCATGTGACTGATGCCAATTCTCCAGTCACGAGTTGAATAATAATGAAAATCATTAAAAAAGTTCTTATATAGTATTGAATTAAATGATATTTATTTGTTTATTATTAAGATCAGTCGTGATCAGTTTTGAATCAAATCCTCTTTATGTAAGGGATTTGCGAGCAGTGGCCTTATCACCTAAACGTGGATCTCTTCCAGGCAACCATAGGTTTGAGAAAAGAAATAGGTGATAATAAAATAGAATATAGAAGATAGAATATAAATAGACTATATATATCTTATCTTTTACAATCCAAAGGCACTTTGCCGTCTGCCATTGTAATTGGTGCTGTATTTTCCAGTATCATCCCACTGCTGGGCACATCTCATTTTCTATTAAATAAAGAGTGCTGGCTGGCTTGTACTTAAATATGAATGTTAAATATAATAATATTTTCTTATGCATTTTATGAATTATGTAATTTCAAATCAAGTATGAGAAAAGTCAGCTTTGTCTGGATAGGAACCTACTATCATGAGGTCAATCCATTCTATCCAATAGGCTATCTCTTTTCCCCATCCGATCCTCATATTTATCTACCCCAGGGCCGGATTTAGGGGAGAACAACAGGAGCTCCAGAACGAAGGGGCCTCCACAATACTGTGTGTCTGTATGGAAAAAAAAGTCTATAATTAATTCAAAGTATTGTTTCATAACACGTTTTACCTTTTCATTGTTAATTTGTTAAAACAGTGGGTAGTCTGTTTATCTATACTTGTACTATAAATGCGTCTGTCTTTTCGCGAACTGAACCGAATTTGATGAAATCTGGAAAGTCTATGTTCTTCCTTAGACCTAAAAATAAAAACAAATAATTAATTGATTTAATAAATAAACAAGCTTGAAATTCAAGGTAGTACATAACGACCAACCCTTAAATGCGAGCGAAGTTGCGGGAGACAAATACATATACATATATGTATATATATATATATCAGTGTGCCCCACTCGTTTTTATCTTAGGTCTCAAAGATTTAACGGATCAAAAATTAATGTCATACGCTAAATATTATTATGATTGTGATTTTATTGAATAAAGAACTTCCCGCATGCGTGCGTGTTTGAATTTAATGAAAAAGTTATTATTGTAACCTATGTTACTCCTTTTTACATCAACTATCTGCTAGTGAGTCTCGTCATAATCGGTCCAACCGTTCCCGAGATTAGATAAGATTATTTTTATTACTTTTTGTATGTCCGTCTTGCTAGGTTTCATCAATTCATCTTATGTACTTCCGACAAACCGCAATACTTATTTGTGTTTAGGTTTGAGTCATTTAGCCAGTGTTACTACAGGCACGGAACGTAATGTCTTTAAATCCCATGGTTGGTGTCCCATTGGTGACATGAGGAAATATTAGTTACAAATATTACCCGATGGTAATAAAATTATTTTAAAATACAACCTTATTATTATTATAGTTCCAGTTTATACTTGGATCTTATGATAATAAAGTATTCGATGAATTCGTTCAAATATAAAACGGTCACTATTCTGAGGTCCTTTTAAATTTATAATGTATAATTCGCGTTTTGTTATGTAAAAAATCGTATTATTCATATCCTGTATTTCACAGATTCTCATTACGTGCGGGAACGATCAAATTACTCGGAACCCCGACGGCTGAAAATTTAATAAAGTAACATGAATATTATCACATAAACTTCTGTAATAATATTATATTTATTATTTTGAGGTTTTCGATAAATAACTTACATTCGGTAAGAAAAATCTCTTAAGTCACTGCAGAACACGACCGTGAATATACGATATACGACATCGACTATGACAATAACTATACTTACTAATTTACTAATTTACTTATTATACGTGGCTGTTTGTTATTCTTTCTCGTAAAAGAAGCTACTGAACGGATTTTAATGAAACTTTACATAGAGGACCATGTGAGGAAGGTCTTGAGCATGGATGTAGATGGATATAAAGGAAGGGGCACGACCAAAGAAACGATGGATAGATTGTGTGAAAGAAGATATGGTTAGAAAGAATGTTATTTGTGAAATGACGTCCGACAGAGGAGTATGGAAGAAGACATGCTGCGCCGACCCCAAGTAAAATTGAGATATGGAAGAATGATGATGATGATATAAGAATGAGGAGGAGGCTATAATTTATAAATATATTGTGTATAGTTATACATATAAACCCTAAAATGCAAGCGAACTCGCGTGCGAAAACTAGTGCATTATAATAGTATTTTTATGTAAAATACATTTCCCAAATTCTATTCAAGAATTTTATTATCAGTCAACTTAATTAAATAAAAAATATTGATAGAAGTACTGTTAAAAATTACATCCCGGCTTAACCTAAATAGTTACCGTGGGATGTTCTTAATTATGTATTGCGGGAAATAAATCGTTATTTTGGTTGCTCGAGTTTTCCTACGTTGAATGTTCAAAAACTGCCATGAATAAAATTCGCCACGGAATATATGTGGTCATTCTATAAAACTACGGTAACTACACAGACCGGTTGCGTATTGTACGCGTTTACAAAATCAATGTTCTTACGTGAATGATACTTTGCAATTTAGTTATGTGTCTGTATATTTCCTGGACGTCACCACGGCCCCGTATTTAGATCGAACCCGGTCCACTATCTATTGTTCGGTTTACATTGCCGCGTCTCCTCTATAGGCTTATTATCTTACTTGCAAGTGACATCAATGAAAACGCTGTCGTGAAAAGCTCCCGTGACAGTTACGTAGGGGCTAAAATATCGTGATCGGTTAGAGAAAGAGAGGGGTATGTGTGAGTGAGAGGGATACCGTTCGATACGCCCACGTTAAAAGGGCGCCCCGTGCCCCTAGAACCGAGTTTATATAATTTAGAATGTCCTACAGATGTAATTGGCATTCGTCCATGAAATACTTGAATTTTGTCCACGATAAGCTTGAAATTTGCATGGTTACCTAATATTAAGGTTGTAAGTAACCTAGGCATTACCGTGGAACAACTTAGAAGTGGCACACTTATACGGTGCTATACTTAAATATCGTAATATTCCAATATGATTTTCAGTACTAGTTCATGAAAAACATTGCAGGATACAGAGTTGCTCTCCGTCAAATATCACGTTAATTAAACTATGCGTCCAATTAACTGCAGCGGTGATACGGCTGGTAAAACTCGATATATTCATTTAAAAAAAAAATAGTCACGTAAAAATATTGTTTAACCAACGATAACGAACGTGAAATGGCGGCAAACTTTACTAGGTATTTGTGTTATTTGTTACATTTTTGCAAATAATATCCCTTTTTACATTTTCGTCTGTGCGCAATTAATGTTAATATGCTATATGTTATGAATATACCTGCGAAAAAAGATATAGTCTATTTGTCTGTGATTTTGATACCTTATTAATAATGACAGTTAAGACATATGAATCGTATTTAAATTTCCATTTACCATGGAGTAAGTTACGGTCAGGTTTCAGATTGGGCTTTAGTCAGATGAGTTTTCCCTAGATATCATAAAGAAAACTAATCCTTAGGTTTATTTATTGCTTTAGATATGCTTAATACTGCTGTTAATATATTTTTAGGATTCAATAAAAAATACTTCACTTAACTACTTATATCCACCTTAACTGCCAAAGTACCGATGTCAATTTCGCAGACATTCTAAAGACAATTTTTAAGCGAATTAATAGTGAATATTACAAATTAGAGGCGTTTACCAAACATATCGAGACTAATTTAAGAAAGCGCTAGTGGTTATTTTTTATATAATAATGTAGATCAAACTTCTTTTTTTTTATTAAAAACTAATAAAATGACCGAACAAAAGTTCATGCTCATCAATTAATTTATTTCTAATACATTATTACGTCATATATGTGTCCTACGAAATGAGGCGATTTGTTATTATATTTACTTCCCTTTAATGCTGACTAAACATTTACGTTGTGATTTGCCAATTATAACGAATATATTTAAAACGGGATATTTACTACGTTTTGAATTGGTGGTGCTCGATATTTCGAAATTTCTCGTGAACAAGACATTCGTAGATAATGTCGAAAAATTAAATAACTTTTATAATAAAAATAATTATTTTAATTTAAAATCAACATTACTATATTTGTCAACAAAGTTGTTAATTTTACTTTATTCATATAGTGGTCAGAATCGGAATATATATAGAGTTTAAACGCAACTCCATGCCACTTCTACGGTATTCTATTCTGTGTCGAGAGCATTAATGAATCGTTTCGTTCATGACGAATGGCGGTTTCTGTAATAATTCTTATTCTAATTATAAGAAGTGCTGTTATTAATCTTATCGTTCCTAATTTAAAATCAGATTATTTATGGACTTCGACGCCAATATAACACAAAATTCCTTTGATTTTTTTTTGTATATATTTGCTATTCTTTAAGGATACTTGGCACGTGTCCATGTTTCCAATTCTATCCTTGACATTGTTACGGTGTTCACGAGTCGTTGTTGTCATCGTGCAGTGGACTAAGAGATGGTTAACGGTAGATTGAATCGACACGTTTATTTCCACAAATGTGTCGGTTGAAATCAATGCCATAAAATATTCATATTGTAGCGTGTAATGTACACGCATGTTATAACGTATAAATTAGAACAACAAATATACAATCAGTCAGTTTTATTTGAGTATCCAACATGTTTTATTTCGATCTCCAATCCCAACCTTATATGGCGACCCTGCCAGGATATATACGTTATAACATGCATGTACATTACACACTACAATATTTTACAAAGCCCGTAAACAATAATAATAATAACATGGACGTAAAGTAACTTGCTAGTGTGGTTTTTTTAATTATAAGCTGGCTATACAAAGTTGTTAGATCTTTTTTTAGGTTTAACACCAATAATAGAGTACAGTTCGCTTCTTTGTATAAAAGACTAATTGTTTTAAACTAAAATCACGATGAAATAATACCAAAATTTACAAGCACTTACTGCATATATGTGTGTATATCATGGCGATGTGTTAAGAAATCCCTTTTATGTTATACAGTAGGTATATTTTGCGAAACGCCACACGTCTCCTGTGAGATTATTAAGCTCAGCAGCAGTGCAGCGGTTGAATTACTTGCATTCCATGTGATACTGTCTAAGAATGCTTCCTCCGTGTCAGACCATAGAATTCCAGATTTCCAGCCCAACTATATTCTGACCTTATTGCTGGAAGTATTAAAGTAAAATAATCTATGTATGTTACACTGCTGGGTTAAGGCGTCCTGTCCTTTTGGGTGTGTGTTACACAACCATGCTACATTTTCAACCACTCTCATATTAATTGCGTAAGCCGATTTTTGTCCCAGTGATTATAGTACGATAATCGCACATGAAATGTTGCAGAATATTAAAGATTTTTTTTAATCACTACAAAGTTACTGGTTGTATAGAAAACGGCGCTATGACTGTATATATAAAAACAAAAAAAGAGCAATGTAAAATATGTGAACAGACTTTGTCAGTTAACAGTGATATTGAATCAAAACAAAACATGCAATAGGCTCAGAAATTCCTAAACGTTTGTTGAATAAACGCGGAATTTCGCGGGCGATCCACTAGTGTTATTTGAAACACAGTGATGATTGCCCGAATTTGAATCCGTTACCTTCCGTTCAGATTCACACGTTCTTCATCCATATCTGCTTTTGATAGATAAATATATATTTCACATAAAATAGTTGCAAGACCCACGATAAGGATAGTTTGCGAAGATTACAGCTGAAGGGCCTGTATTGATTAGATAGAAACCGAAACTTGTAGATTGTACGTCATCTGACCGATTTCTTTGAATATCAGTCAGTTTGAAGAATCAATTACAAATGATTTGAATGTAATTTATTCAACTTCTTTTGCGTTCATTGTTATTCATATTTAATTTCTTATGAGCACAAAATGAACGAGAAAAAGACATGTTTATTTAGAGGGATATCCCCTCAGCTTGATATTGAAGAGTCAGAAGATCTTAAAACTGATTTTCAGTGGCTAAAGGAAAGGATCCTTGAATTTCCTCATCGCAATTATACTCAGTATTCTCCCATAATTCAAAGTATCTCACTAAATCATTATTATCAGTCCTATACAAACTAATTTTCGTGTTTTGGGAAGACCTAAATGTCGAAGTTACACAGACACTACCAGCGTACATATTGATAATTGTTCCGAAAGATTTGGCGCAAACTTCAATGAATGATGTAAGTGTATAGTTATTGTTTTGATACTTCTAGATACGGAGGCGATCTTTAAAAGTATAATTATATCATTGAGAAAACACTCCAAGAACTCTCTAAGTACAATTTAATAGACCTAAACATCAATAAGCTATCGAGGAATAATTTCGTGGAGCATTCCACGGCGTCTTACCCTCTGCTATTGTGCGGTGTGGTGGGGAGGGGGGGTGTCGACGTCAGGCCCATTGATCGCTTTGACGTCACCGCTGCAGGAAGTACGCCTCGCCCGGGACACAGGTTTCGGATAAAGTATATACGTAGTTCTCATGACATGACATTAAATTCTATATCGTTTGTTCTTTGCAACTTTTCTCATACATATTATCGGTTATGTGTGTAAGTTTAATTTTATATTCAGTTGTCAATTTATTGCTTTAGTACTAAGAGCTTACGATTTGATAAAGGAAATTTGAAAACTGATTTTCTTACTCTGACTGTACATGGACTAAATAAGTTTGCTCCCAAAAAAATGTTTTTATTTAATTACGTGTATACCTCTATAGTTTCTAAAACGCTGATTAAAGTCAGATTTGTTAATGTGACTAAACTCTGTACGGTCATTGGTCGCCTATCGCGTCATTGGCTACCATAGACCAATGATCATTCAGAATAATCAAACTGATATTGTTCGAGGTTTTAGTAGAAGATGAGTCGATCCATATTCTTTATTAAAATAAAAATTAATATGTATATACATTGTTACAATTCTCTTACAAAACATTGAATAAAGGTTTCAATGAAAAGTAACGGTAATTAAAAATGTTGTTTCGTAAACAATAAATTATTCGTTATGTGTATTCTACTTTCAGGACGGCAATAAAATCAAACGCGCCACTGAAGATTGGGACGCTTAAAACGTCCCTCAACCCATTTTAGATTTACAATGTTCTCTTAACGTTTTATATACACACTCTATAAAGGTTTTATATATGCTCAAGTGAATGTGACGTTAAGTAGTAGCGAGTTTAACACAAGAAATAGCATAAACTGAACTTCAATACTAAAATAAGATTAAGTAAAATGAATGGCTTACGTGACCTCAATCATGACCAACTCCAATTGTCACCATCGTCCGTCCAATGTCACCAATGACAAGCCAATGTCACGTTACTTCTGAATTAGTTTTCGTCGAGTGGTTAATGGCGATTCATAAAATTCCTTACATATACATGAGAACTTCTTACAGTAATTTTTTAATATACAACAACAACGGCCTGTAAATTTTCCCACTTCTGGGCTAAGGCCTCCTCTCCCTTTTCAGGAGAAGATTTGGAACATATTCCACCGCGCTGTTCCAATGCGGTTTGATGGAATACACATGTGGCAGAATTTCTATGAAAATAGACACATGAAAATTTCCTAGCGATATTATCCTTCACCGCCGCGCACGAGATGAATTATGAACACAAATTAAGCACATGAATATGGTGTAATTATCACTGGGCCATCTTGTTCTTTAATACGCTTTAATGTAAAAATGACGCTAATGCTGAGCATAGAATATGTATTGATTGAAATTATATCACCCCTCTTCATTGCCGGTTGACGGATAGACACGTGTGATCATTTCATTCGACACATGCATGCTTTCATCGCGATGTTTATAAATACAAATTAAGCAATCCCAAATCCGGTGCTTTCCCGGATATGACCCCACGCGGTTCAAGGTCAACAACGTTAAGAGGTTAATTAGATTATGATTCGTGTGGTCTATCCCATACTACCCTACCTCAGCTTCATAAAGCTTCAAAATATTCTAACTAAGGATTTATATTCTGTTGTTGAAAAAATCGGACGGAACGGTCTATATAATGGGACCAAATAGCCGCTATCATTTTTTAACCCTGTTTTTAGAAAGAGATAGCAATGAATTAGTTAAAAAATCTTGTACGATAGAGTTCGCATCGATGTTCTTACTTTACGATCGAGATTAATCAACTTCATTTATAATTAGTAGCTCGAAGGTAGACGAACAAATGTGAATCCGTTGGTACACTACAATGTGTATATATTTGTGTACCTATCTTATTATTTGGTGTAGTAAAAGTATTTGCGTAGTTTTACGACTATGCGCACAATTATGCTTAGTGGTTGACTTCCAAGTAAGATATATTAATTTAAATAATTGTATTTAACTAACATAACTTTGTATTTTTTAAATGTGAAAAAAAAGTAATTACTGAGTTTCTTGCCGGTTTTTCTCGGTAGTAAAGGTTGGTAATCTACTTTCCGAACCGGTGGTGGCTTCACTTAATTGTAAAATGACAATTCAAGAGTGCTTGTAAAAGCCTACTTGAATAAAGTTTATTTTGATTTGATTTTATTTAATTTGATTCGGTACATTTTGTCACGCAATCGTCATATATTATACAACCAAGCAGCAATACTGAGCATTGCTGTGTCCCGGTAGTCCTTTAGTGGTTATGACCCTTGTACTTATAGTTACAATAGCTTACTTGCTACCTACAACCAAGCTCAGTATTTATATAGTTGATGTGATCAGCCGTGTGCACTAACCCTTACTCCGATAACCGATTACTCGAACGTTCAAAGATAATTGAATCAAACTGCCGTCCTGTGAGCGCGAAATTTTAATATGATATCATGAACTCGTTGGATTTTGATAGCTCCGATGGCTTGCGAATGATAAACTAATTAAAAACGCACCATGCGCATGCGTACCATGGTTAAACTATACCAATGCCAATTAAAGCAATAGCTTTATTTACTTTATATGGAATAGTTTGGTGGACGAGCATATGGGCCACCTGATGGTAAGTGGTCACCATCACCCATAGACAATGACGCTGTAAGAAATAATAATTATTCCTTACATCGTCAATGCGCCACCAACCTTGGGAACTAAGATGCCATGTCCGTTGTGCCTGTAGTTTGATTCACTCACCCATCAAACCGGAACACAACCATACTGTGTACTGTTGTTTAGCGGTAAAAGATCTGATGAGTGGGTGGTATCTACCCAGACGAGCTTGCACAAAGCCCTACCACCAAGTAATAGTTATACATAATTTATCTCTGTAACGCCTTTTATAAATACTACTATCAATCGCCGCAGATATTATAATGGACTAGTGTGAGCGCAGATATAGATTCGCTATTCCCGCTCTCTTATAGTTCGATGGGATGGCAATTCGATTGAACGAGAGAGATTAGACGCAGGACCAATAACTTTTCATGTGTTCCGAGGCGCGAGAGTGTTACGCTACTATTTTCCTGGCTACTGACTTTTGTCAAATAAATTCGACTGCTTTCCACTAGTCTGCGCCAATTTAACCCAGGTCCTTAAGATATTCAAGGTTCAATCATAGGGTTACTCAAGTCGTTAAACAGCAATTACCTTCGTATATGTATTGTAAGAATAGACTTATAAAGTAATAAGATTGGATAGGTGATACGACAAAGTAAAATAAAAAGTTCTATAATATGTAGAGTATATGTGTACAGTAAAAGTGCTTTCTTTTAACAATTAACTCTGATACAGATTTTTCTTTAGAAATGATTTCATTAATTTCTTTTCAAATATTAATAATAAACGTTTTGCCAGCATTCGCGTCGAAAGCAATTAATATTTTATACTATACATAGTGATCGGTAAATTAATTCGCCAGCTTCGTGTGTCTTTTTTGCTAGATTAGTCTGCAAGTCATTGTACTCGCGCTCCATAATATAACCTACGTCAGGCTAGGCTATTTGATTAGCCGCATTTGTTTTCATTTGCTCAGGTGGATATAAAGAGTAAAAAACTCCATTATATAACATTGGTGTACACGTTTTTTTATTTTAGTTAGGTACACAAGTAAAAGACCCATATTTAAACCTATTTACTTAACAACTAAAATTGTCCCGGGGTCTAAGGTATGATACATGTTCTCGTACAGTTTATTGTTGTTTCGTAATGGAATAAATAAAGTAGTGAGTATCTGGGTGACATATTAATATTATAAATGCATTTATGATCAATTAGTTTTGTAAAAACTGTTGTTTATCTTCCACCATACATAATAAGTGTTTCAACCTTGAGACCATGAAAAATAGTAAATTGTTCACATCTGATCTTTCTCACGACCACGTAACTGTTTAAATAATATATTTGACAGTCAGGTTTATTTTAAATCAATAAACCGAAATTGAAGGCTATGTTGGAAAATTAATATGGATAATGTTAAAAGGAAATTTCTTAAAAGTCTTCTGATTAATGTATAATAATTACTAGAATCAAAATAGAGCACGTGCCGAACATTTTATATATAATAGTTACACATACACAATTGCATTTTATACATATGTATAATTAAACTTTTCAACTATGAAACAAAATCGGTTGATCAACAGTTGAGATAAATGTACAGAAATATTTTTTTGTTAGTTAATGTTGTTAGTTTTTTGATTAGATTATTTATATATAGATTTTTCAGTAAAGGTTTTGTTTCATGTCTATATTGAACATATTACTGTATAATAACTTAAATGTTTTGCTTATAGTTTCATGATAGAACGTAGGTATAATTATATAATATGCTATGCAGTATGGTAATATGAATATACCTTTTAAGGGATTACAGCTTATGTAAACGTATATTGAGAGAAAATTATTGTTGAAGTCGCTACTTCTGACGCTGTTAACACTCATGTATTTAATAAAAACAGCATATTAATTGTAAATACATAAATAGTAACGTTTTGTTTTTTTATATTAAGTTTTTCCTTTTTTTTATTCATAAGATCGTATTATTTATGCTATGAAACAACGATTCAACGAAGCAACGATTTTAAGTAATGTTTAAGTGAAACTTTTTTGATACCAAAATTTTCCGCTTCAAGTTCAAGTAAGAATTAAAATTATCTCAACGAAAGCCATTACGTGAAAAAATCTTATTGAACGTCCATAGTTTAAAATGGCTACGCTCATGTAGCGATTTCGTAGCACCTGCTACGAAAGTGACTTTACCCAGCGTACTTGATCGATATATCGTTGAGTTTGCTGTAATAGTTGTGTGATATAATCTAAATGAACTCAAAATATACATTACATATAAATATATTTATATTTTACAATCATATACCGTTAATTTTTACTAACTATGCAGATTTTTATTCTAAATTTTATTAATCGAAAACAAATACATTTAAGCTATATAACGATGCCGGTAATTGTCAAACAAAAGGATTAATATTTTTATATTGTCATTATACATTTAATAATAATATGTACCTACACTATTTCGATGAAATTAGACACATGCAGGTTTCCTCAAGATGTTTTCCTTCACCGCCGAGCATGAGATGAATTATAAACACAAATTAAGCCCATATATATAATGGTGCTTGCCTGGGTTTGAACCTGGGTTTGTATAATTTCATTGAAATTCTGCCACATGTGCATTCCACCAACCCGCATTGGAACAGCGTGGTGGAATATGTTCCAAGCCCTCTACTTAATGGAATAGGAGGCCTTAGCTCAGCAGTGGGTAATTCACAGGCTGTTACTTTGCTTTACTTTACTACCTACACTATTACGAATAGATATCATTATTGGAGTTATTATTTGTTATTCAATATTGAGAGAATTCATCGTTTTTCATCAGTGTGTCGTTCATTATTTTGTCAAATAAAGGCTTTATATATTTTCTTATTATTTGTGTGTGACAGAAAACAAAGGCCCATTCGTTCATTGTCTACAAATATAACGTTTTATGATGTTTATCGCTGACAAATATATAACATATCCCAGATATACTATACATATATATTATATATGTACGTATTATTATTGAACGTCCATCGTCCTTTGATAGGCGGCATGTTATGTCACAAAAACATTTTTTTAATTTAATAGATGGTGTTTATAGATGTTTAAATCACGCTATAATTGAACTAAGTTATTTCTAAGTATATCCTCATTCGGATTGAGCATTCAATTTTATTTACGTTTTATGATATCGGTACACAATTTGTGTAATGATATCCTTTGCTAATAAACTAATGTTTGCCATCGTAAGGAATGGCTAATATACTGTTACAGAGCCAATGTCTGTTTATGATAACTTACCATCAGGTGGCCCATTTATTCGTGCGCATACCGATAATACATATAAGCTCGTTGGTTTAGTGGCCTGCTCTAAAATGCTGTAGACCTGATCCTGAGGTCCTATGTTCAAACTCCAAGCCGGCCATATAATAAGTTTTTTTTAACGGCAAATTGGATGGATAAGAGTCGAGATGGCCCCGTTAGTACGCGTGCATCTTAACCGATGATTGCTGGTTCAAACCCAGGCAAGCACCGTTGTTTCATATGCTTAATTTGTCTTTATAATTCATCTCGTGCTCAGCGGTGAAGGAAAACATCGTGAGGAAACCTGCATGTGACAAATGTCATAGAAATTCTGCCACATGTGTATTCCACCAACCCGCATTAGAACAGCATGGTGGAATATGTTCCAAAGCTTCTCCTCAAAGGGAGAGGAGGCCTTTAGCCTAGCAGTGGGATTTAACAGGCTGTTGTTGTTGTTGTTGAGTGTCCACTCCCGTGCTTCGAAAAGCACTTTAAAATGTCGGTCTGAAATCTATCCGGTCGGGTCTGATTTTTCATCCTATCAAATTATGAGAGTGGGGATTGATGTTCAGCATTGTATTTCCTCCGTAAATGGCTGGTTTCCCTCGAGATCGGCCTCCGTGGCCTAAATCGGTCAGGATGGAATCATTATATAAATAAAACAAATAAGTGGCTTTTCTCGGTAGTCTACTTTGTAAACGGTTAGTATCTTTACACGTAACATCTTATACTTGACTATTCGTAAGTGCCCGAATTAAGTGTTTTTTGATGCTGCATTAAAGACACGAATTGTTATTTATTTATTCTTTCATTCGATGTAAAATTTGTAAATAAAGATGACCAAATCGAAAAGGCTAATTATGAAGTATTTGTTTTTTAGTACGTAATAATAACCATGAATATAACAAAGTTGTTTATTGTACATACGCTTTACCAAAATTTATATTTTTTGTGAGTGTGAAGTTAGTCAGAACTCATAAGTTCTTTCGGTCCTAAAATTTTTTAAGTAAATGACATAAATCTGTTAATATGCGACGATGTTATCGTTTTAATAATAACGTATTATTATTATCAAAGTAAACTATAATGACATACCTACCCACATATTTAAATTCTATGATGACATCACGTAACATATCTGCACTTGACTTAGTCTTTGTTAAGACTCGGAATGGGGTTAGTTTTTCGCGCAGCCCGCGGCGCAGGCACCGCGGCAGTCCGCCCGCGCCACCCGGGCTGATCGTACGTGAAAACTGTATATTTTTTATATTTAAATATCCGGATCGCATTTTACGTGTTATCGGTGACAATATTCAAAATAGTGATCATACATTAGTGGCTGTGCCTTTTGAGAATCTACGAACAGTGGTAAGTTGGCGGTTTTATTGCGAGATGTCGCAATTCGTCGCTAGATGGCGCTGTTTCGCCGCGTCCGTATTGCAGTCGTAATGGTTATGTGGGCACTTTTTTTAAGGAAATATTGTATTTATCATATAAAAATAAATTGTATTATATAAATATAGCTACTCTATAAAAGTTTGTTCTACGAATTTATAAGATATTTTGTATACATTTTGAAATTTATTCGCTCGCATGTAAAAACTGCCCTTACCGACTTAACCTTTAAATCGATAGGTTTTTAACAAAGCCCATTTAATAATCGGTATATTAACATTGAACTGTACATGTAAGCCAATTAGATAATAGTTTAACGTGTATGAATAGCGTAACGTGTTTATGTTCAAGTAAATAACTTCTCTATAAATAGATTTAAAAAAACCTCAACTGTATTTACGGCCAGTATTATAACATAGAGATTGTTTATTTTCAAAATTTATTTAATAAGTCTTTATGTAATTAACAAAGGAATGCGGTCAGGAGAATCGGTAATTTATTATTGTATCGTACTCATCCTCCGAACCGCTCATAGCGGCGGAATGATGTCCAACTCTTCTCATTCCTTATGGAGTGAGTATTGTAACCTAGCATTGCGATATGTGAAGGCTATTTATAGATTTGTAATAAAATAACAGCAAAATCTTATTTGGAGTATGACATGTTTTATAATGAAATTATTAATATAAATTTCCACTATATATCAAATTATATAAAGCTTTTATATTAAATATTTTTTTCAAAAATATTTTTCTATACTTAGTCGTAGATTTTTTTCGCAAGATTCGTCTAAGAGATTGTTAACAGCATCTATTAGTTAAGCAAGCACCTTGACCAAGCTTGTGGTAGTGTGAACTCAGGTAGAGTTCACACTACCATACTACCATCCAGTATAAGGATTCCCAGGGGTAGGCGCCAGGTAGGCGGTTGGTGAATCAAAAAAAAATCAAATCAATTTTATTCAAGTAAACTTCACAAAGAAGCGTTTTTGAATCGTAATTAAATACTACCACCGCTTAGGAAAGCAGCCTCAACCGAGAATAAACGGCAAGAAACTCGCATAGTTACAACAACGACAATTAATTAAGTCTTAATAATCTTTTTAAATCCCTATATATATATGATGTTATTTTCTCCATAGAGGTACCCGTGCAGGTCAGATGTAAGCCCGTATGTTCCAAAATATCTAACCGCCAAACATCAATATGTCAACATAGTTTGAATGTGTTAGCTATTGTAATTATAGTCACAAAGGATTTAACTTCATTGATCCTTGAGTTGGAGGCGCATTTTTGTGAAATATTTTGACAGTTTCAGTGTCCATGAGTGAAGGTGAACCTTCCCGGTAGGTGATCCGTTATAGCGTTCTTGAATACCTTAAAATGTGAATATTCTCATGGATGTCAGACACGCTGAATGTGTTGTGATATCATTTGATTTGTAGTAATTATGTCGTAGAATAGAATTTGAGATAGAATTAGTAATGTATTCCAGGTAATGCGGAATTGTAAAACTAAGGTAACTTAGTAACTGATATTAGCTAGCAATTATCGTTATTTTTCAATTTTTATTTAACAAATTTACATAATTTTCTGTCGATTAGCAAACGCAGGCTCTATAATCTTTGAATGATTATGTAAGACCTAAATTGTACGCATTTTTATGAAATACTTACTATTACCATAAATTAATGAATGTCATTGTCAATATTGTTTAATTTTATACAGTTTTAATTGTTAAAAATTTCACTTTTTAGATAAAATCCAGTAGTGCGTTTCTTGTCGTTTCCTCTCGGTAGGATCAACATTTCGAATTGGCGGAAACTTCACTTGAAATAGTTTCAAAAATGCTTAAATAAATTATATTTTTATTTACTTCAGTTAATTATGTATACTTTTATTACACGAAATATTATATAATATATTTTCCAGGAGTACTATCATTTTGCCGAAATCAGTGTGACCATGAAAAAAAATCGAAACTTGGCAGGGCTCAGATTTCTATGACGTAAACGTAACTACTCTGCGTAAGACGATTATTCTGTAACAGTTTTCTTGCTATCAATAGGCAGTACTAATGTTATATTACCTTTTACATTCATTTGTAAAGAAATTAAAGCAAAGTAAAATACGTGAAATCATAATAGTATATACACAAGTTTGCTTGAAAGAAGTCGTTATTTTTCAATTGGTTTGCAGTAAAGCTACTCGTTTGGTATTTGGTGACAAGAAATTCAGAAGAGTCTTTTTTAATTGTATGAAGTTTATAATCTTGTTAAAGAATTATGAAAGATCATTGTTGTCGCGTAGCGCGTAGCGTTTGTCTACGATATGACGTTTCCTTGTTTTTGAATGTTTGACTCAATAATTTTGTCTAGATCATATATTTGAAACGATGATAATTAATAGGTCCCGGATTAACAAATTTATCCTACTACGGTACCGCCGTAATTGTATTAATCTCGTGGAATATACGACGAAAATTTATCGTATGCCATCGTAATTGGTATGTATAATCTGTCATAACATGAACGAAAGTTTGATAAATTATAATTGTCATCGTGTTAAGAATTATTCAATTTCAAATTAAAGATAATTTATTCCTTTGTACGAAGTTATTTTTACCCAAAATGAAGTTCAAATTAAAATGAGACATGTCTCTTAATTTTCTCCGCTCCGCGATCAGACATGTTCCAACGTGTTTGAAATGATGTCATTAATTCGACAAAGGTATTAAGAGCAAGGATAAATGCCGCCTCCAAAGGGTTTTAGTAAACATCGCCCGTCAGGAAATTGCTCCAGCCACTCGCTTGTAATGGAGTTTGCATATACGCTTCCATACTCCTTGCTGTATCAGCTTTTGTTTTTTTTATCAATAAAAAATATTGAAATTTCTTACAAAATATAAGTGTTTTCCTTGTTCAGCTGTTTTATGTATTCCTTTTTTAATAATAAATATGAAATATCTGAATTGTTGTGTTGGTTTCCATTAAAGCAATATCAAGTTTGTATCAGTAGTTATCTAATAGTTTCAATAAAATTGTAATCTTATAGTAACCTTACTGGAAATAGCTCTTAACTTACAATACTTATATTAAGAGAGGTCACTCACTAATCAAAATATATGTTCTACCACTCTAAGCGTGAAAAACACCGATCGATTAAAATTATATCAAATGAAAAAACTATAAAAATAATAAACCTGTGCTAAACCACAGAAATACTTAATCAGTTATATAGAAAATAAAAAGGGTTAATTTTCCATTTGAATTTGCAATAAACATACAAACTCTGGTGGTGTCTGGTTCGTTGAATAAGGAAAAGTTAAATTGCCGCTATAACCTTCGCTTATATTTAATGAAATGAAATGTACGCGTCTGAATCGAAGCCACATTAATTATGAATTTATTCCCTCAGATTGCAGTTGTTTTTCTAATTAGAGCTAGAAATACGAGCCGATAGATCTGAATTTCACATTTCCCTTTTGTTTTTCAAGCGAGACAAGTTTTTTTTTTTAATTTAAATTCCCTGTGACATTTCTTTTACGTTTCTCTTCTAAATGAGAAGTTGGTAACTATTCTTTTTTTGAAAATATGGAAAATATGATTGAGATGTCTGATATTGATTGATAGCGATGAAGCGATGACGTAATACTTTTTTTTTAATAAATAAATATTGGACAACATCGCATACATTACTCTGATCCCAATGTAAGTAGCTAAAGCATTTGTGTTATGGAAAATAACGCCAAGACAGCATAGGAAACCAATGAATTTTCTACATCGACTCGGCCGGGAATCAAAACCGGGACCTCGGAGTGGCGTACCATGAAAACCGGTGAACACACTCTCAACTACGGAGGTCGTCAATTTTGGATGTCGATTAAGGACGGGACTTGTTATCGGAGACGAAAACACTCCGATCTTTATCACCATAATCAAATACATATTTCCGAACAATGTTCATTGTTACAGCCAAGCTTTCCTCCAAGAAACTTCACCTAACACTTTATTATTCCTATGCTGGGATGCGACTTTCAGCGACTTTCAATATGTGGAACATTTACCTTGCGAATCTTACTAAGCTTCTTTCAATTCTTCTTATTCAAAAGCCTCTCTAACGATTTTCCTGACGGAATACTTGGCACCGATACTCTATAACTTAAAGTTCAGATTATATTACAAAGATGATTAATTGTGGATGATGAGTAATGAAGGCTACGTTCAACGACATATCTTAATTAAAGATTAATAATGGATTATTTTTATTATTTATATTAGATTAGATGTCGCCCGCGAGTTCCTTCGCGTTATATGGGTTTGTTTTCACATGTTAGGCAATGAAAAGTAGCCTTTGTCCTTTCTTGGAGCTCAAGTTTGCTTAATACCAAATTTCATTAAATTAGGTTTAGTGGTTTTTTAGTGCAAGAGCGACTAGCAAACAGACAGCGTTACTTTCACATTTATAATATTAGTAAATATTGTTTTATATTGTAATATAATTTGTCAATAATTCATAAGATGAGTTTTGTAACATCATAATGTTGTCTTAAATTTTCGCGATTATAACACATTTAAATAAAACTAGTTATAACGGATTTGAATTGCGTATATTAATTATTTTTGACATACCGACGTTTCGAGCACTTTACAGCATTCGTGGTCACGGGTAGACTGAGTCTACCTTAATATACGCGATTCAAATCCGTTATAACTAGTTTTATTTAAATTTATAACATCAATCAGTAATAGTGCTGTATAATACTAAAGAATCCGGAATTTATGACTATCGATTTCGTTGATATCCACGTGACCGATTTCTGTTCGCTGCGGTGCTTATTCTCAAGGGAGGCTATTCAACTCCGCAGGATATATTATAATGTTAAAATGTACACGCAAACAAAACTGGCTACCTTACTATTTTATTCCGTTAGTTTGGCCAATACTACTAGAAAGAGTTCAAGCATGAGTAGGGTTTTCCGAGATCTTCTACTGAGAATTATACGACGATAAAAATCTGTAATTTGATAGATTAGTACATAAGTTGTTACGTACTGTATAAAAATATTCGAGTTAAAAATATAATTTTGATTTATTTGATGGTAACTCAGTGTCTCATTATCCGTTATTCCAGTTAAGATTGTCGTCATTATAGCAATAGAATTTCTATGTTATATCGCTTTCAATTGTATTGCAGAGCTTAGGGTGTATACGTGGTTCATTAGATCGTAGCGCTAATAGTTAGTCGTTATTTCTTTAGAACTGCTATAGATCTGCTCAGTTACAAAGACGTGCACCTTAAGGTTAAAATAAAGGCGTACATTAATAAATATAACTCAATGTGTATGTTTTTTACTGTTTTTATTCTTACTCTAGTACATACACATGCACATACATACATCTATATACACACATCTAAAGCAAATTGTAATCACGAAAGTCAATCCAAACATCATCACCCTTTGTCAAGTCAATTTCACTAAATTTTATGTCTAATAAATTATTAAGCACTCACTAAAATATGCGGTTCTTAGTAAATATATTAAGTATCAAAATAATTAGATTCTTTAACCCCTTAATGATGTCAGAAAACGAATACAAACACACCGAACAGTATCCAGTATTGTTGTGTTTCGGTTTCGAAGGTTTAGCCAGCGTAATAATTAATATTTCTTACAGTACCACAGTCTATGGGCGGTGGTGACCACTAACCAACATGCGGCCCATTTGCTCGTCCGCCTACATATTCCAACAAAAACTTATAATGTCATAATTAGTTGATATAATAAATCTGGATATCAAAACGTGTTCCATTGTATCGCTAATGATGGGTTTCGATCGATATGTCTTTGTATACCTTATCGTTGTTGAACTTTGTATTAATTATTTGGCCTTCATATTGTATTGGTTTTCTATTGAACCTCAAACAACCGGCCCGCGCAGACCAGTTTTTAGAAAATTCTTAACTCATACTTATTATCAAAAGTACTCTTTGCGATTACAATCGATAATGTCTTTAAAATTCTCAGTGCGTTCCTGAATTAAGAAACGTTCCCTCAACGTGTCACCTCTGTTTTTTTGATTTATGTCTGGTTACAATATTCAACGAAATGTTATAGTTCATTAGTGACCAATCGTTACAATTAGGATTAAAGAGTCGTTAATATCGTCCTTACAAGTTTTAGGATCATCATTATCATCATTACATAGTATGAAACAAAGTCTCTCTTACTGTTGTCTGCCACTATGTATGGTTAGATCTTTAAAATTATGCAATGGATTTTGATGCAGTTTTTTAATAGATAGAATATATGGACAATAAAGAAAAGAAACACCGTTAATTTTTTTTTACGGTATAGGTTGGCGGACGAGCATATGGGCCACCTGATAGTAAGTGGTCATCATCACCCATAGACAATGACGCTGTAAGAAATATTAACTATTCCTTACATCGTCAATGTGCCACCAACCTTGGGAACTAAGATGTTATGGCCCCTGTCCCTGTAGTTACACTGGCTCACTTTTTATGGCTCAATTTTTTAAGTTTCTAATGTGATGTCGTAAATAAACAAACTCTAGTATATTTAGTGTCAGCATTGCACCAGTGCGAAAATGGAGCGGGTCGCTAGTATATTTATCTTCAAGGGTAGATTTTTAGTTTCGCTATCCATAACAATCCCTTTTTTGAATACTGTAAGCGGACATAAATAAAATTACTATAAGTATGTTTTACTGCTAGTAGAAGTAATTGATTCTGGATTGATCTTGTAAATGTGGCACTGCGACAATCCTACTGGGATCAAAGCCAAACTGATTCTATGCAGGCGATGCCGCAAAATGCAGCTTGTGAATTAATATTATTATTTCTATCGACAGGTAAAGATCAGCTCTTGGAGTTACTTGGTAAGTTTTTCTACCTTTTTTTTTATTCGTTGTTGAATCTATTGTGAAGTTTTTATTATTATTTAAGAGTGTATTACTTTTCATTTAATTAAACAGTACTGTAAATACATGAAGTGTATCACACTGCACTGATCCGTCTACTTTTGATTACATTGTTTTTGTGAATATGCCTAAGGTGTTTCAAATAAATAAATAATAATAAAAAATTGGTAAGTAGTTAAAATTTTGATATATTGAACAAGCTTTAATAATTTATGGTATAACATTTAAGTAGTTACTAGACTATGGAATGAAAAGGTGCTGTAATTAATACATCATAATTTATTCAGAATCATCAATGTAATCATTATTAAGTAAATAAAACTTTTATTTAATTAAATGCACTTTAATTGAAAAATCGTTATTTTTTTAACACTCTGCAATGAATATGATATTATTAAAATAAGTAACCATTTAGACTCTGAGATATATATAGTTATATACATATATTTTCTATAAGAGTGTATTGTAGTGTTAGTTTGAGCAATACAAGTAGACGATATCTCCAGGTAACAATTCGTTTCCTGCATACACCTTAAGATTGGTGGTCCCCGGGGGAAATTAGCTTCGGTTGGTATTTATAGAATTTATCCCTCAAATATTAAACGGAGAAAAGTTGGGAGAACGGAAGTTTCGACTAAGATGTTTCACTTGTTAAGGGGAGGGTGGAAGTTTCAGTTTTAATCGACCTGAATGACTTTTAGTTCTCTGAGGTGTTTTTTGTATTTTGCATGATTCTAACGAGTTTTGATTAAGCTATTTATAAAGAAGAAAAAAAAATGTAAAGTAACAGCCTGTACATTTCCCACTGTTGAGATAAGGCCTCCTCTTCCATTAAAGAGAGGGTTTGGAACATATTCCACCACGCTTTTCTAATGCTGGTTGGTGGCAGAATTTCGATGAAATTGGACACATGCAGGTTTCCTCACGATGTTTTCCTTCACCGCTGAGCACGAGATGAATTATAAAGACAGATTAAGTACATGAATCAGTGGTGCTTGCCTTTTGTTTGAACCCGCAATCCTCGGTTGAGATGTACGCATTCTAACCACTGGGCCATCTCAGCTTATGAGCTGAGATGGCCCAGAAGAAATCTTGATAAGTATCTATGCTTAACCAAGATTACGCTTTATTGTTAAACCACTATCTTAAATTTGTGTATGTGGCGTGCTTATAAATGTGTGAGTGAGTGAACGAAATTGGATAGTCAGTCCCTATGGTAATATGACGTTAAGAAAATGGTTGTAACTCAAGTATTTTAATACAGTACAAACTTATACAAGCAGTGCTCTCTATGACGTCACACGCAGTCGTGTTTGAACTATCAATTGTGAAATACTAGGACTTATTTAATGTATTGGTTGTAAGTGCTACGCGAAGTGAAGAGAAGTGAAACTGAACTAGTTAATGATTCTAAAAGCGCAGGGAAATTCTCGAAATTACTTAAGATAGATCCTCAGCAGGTCTCTCCCGTGGCGCAATACGGTTCCTCTTCGAAAACTGACTTTCAAACTTAAATTAATTAAAGGAAAGTTTAAGTTCTATCCACGTGATGTTTATTTGCGGTTTCCCCCCCAATGTCACTTACAGCCTAGACGAGTACCAGTTTGGTCTAGACGATAGCAGTGCATATACACGCTGTTTATATTTGCGATAGCAAGATGCGCACTCTTGAGATCGCATATTTGCATTGAGTAAAAAATAAAAAATCTAAATATTCAAAATTGGCTGTCAATGATAGAACAATTGTCTTCGAGCGATTCAAAGATTCAAAAGTGTTTCGTTAAGTTAAAAGTATGTATGTATATTTAACTTAGAAACGAACAGTGCGATGTATTAAGAGCCGAGATGGCCCAGTGGTTAGAACGCGTGCCTCTTAACCGACAATTGCGTGTTCAAATCCAGGCAGGCACCTTAATTTGTGTTTATATCCATCTCGGTGAAGGAAAACATCGTGAGGAAACCTGTATGTGTCTAATTTCATAGAAATTCTGCCACATGTTTGTTCTACCAACCAGCATTGGAAGAGCGTGGTAGAAAATGTTTCGAACCTTCTCCTCAAAGGGCGAGGAGGCCTTAACCCAGCAGTGGGAAATTTACAGGCTTGTGTATGTGGCGTGCTTATAAATGTGAGTGAGTGAACGAAATTGGATAGTCAGTCCCTATGGTAATATGACGTAAAGAAAATGGTTGTAACTCAAGTATTTTAATACAGTACAAACTTATACAAGCAGTGCCCTCTATGACGTCACACGGATGTTCATGTATTATAATTAACTCGTCAGCGAATTAGTAATGAGATTTGTTTTTTATCTTTTTTTTTTTTAAATTCCATAACTCATTATTATTCCAGTAACATTTGTGTGGCGTAAAAAACTTTACCAAAAAGCGACAATAACTCCCTTTCCAAGTGTAGTTATTCCGGGATCGCTCAAAGGGACCCTTGTATCACGGTTTTTGCCTCGCTAACCATAGTTGACGGCTTGATAAAATATTGCTGATTATAACGCCCTTCAGCGTCTCTTTCCGGAACAATATAATTTGGGTCTACAGGGTTGGTGTAGAGGTTTGTCAAAGTTAATACATTGATGGGTAAAACTACAGCTTTTGGTCATATACATGTTAAAAAAGATTATTGATGGAAAATATTTCTTTTTGATCACATATTCGCAAACTAAGTGCCCTTTCTATTCGGACAGCCGATCAGTCATAATCGGAAGAGATAAGCCTCAAGAATTTTCATGATATTTGAAGATTAAAAGAGCAACACTGCCATCTTCGAATAGTTTTTTTTTTATAATTATCTAGTGATTTGTTCGAATAGTTTTTTTTTTATAATTATTATTTAGTTCCTTGACATTTGTAATTATTACGTATTGTATATTATATATGGTTTGCGTTGATGAATGAGTAATTTAAAAATAAACATGGAAATTTTATGATTATCAAAATTTGTTTTTTTTTTTAATGTTGTCGGTTTTTAACTGTCTTATATAAAAGAAGAGGGTTCGGTTATATAAATTAAATAATTGTTTTTGCAGACCTCTGCCTGACCTTTACAAATCTGCTCAAAAATATGAACAGATTTGTAAAATCCTTTTTTGTTTGCGAACCCTATGGTTCCCGTATTGATCAGATTTGAAGAGAAACGCCCTTAAGAGTGACAAAATACGGGATGATTTTTTTATGGACTTATCGCACTGAAGGAGCGCCTGTAATAGTCTTTCAATAGCCTTATCGCTAAGAGAAGAGATGTTCTTTGCTCAGCAGTGGAACATGAATGAACTGTTATTTTACTTATTTATAAAAAGAAAAGAAACAATTGCGATTTCCAGGCAGATTCTTAATTTTCTAAGAGGATTTTTAAAGTGTTTTATATTGCTTATCTATGGTCGCGATATTTAATATCTTTAGAAAGTAACTAAATTACAAATATTTGTTTTGAATTATATTTTTAAGGCATCCACTTCATATCCTACTAATATAAATGCGAAAGTTTGTAAGAATGGATGGATGTATATTTGTTACTCTTACGCGAAAAATCTGCTGAACGGGCTTGGATGAAATATTACAGTAATATAGGTTGTACATCAGAATAACAAAAGGCTACAATTTGTAATGATTTTATGTAATTTGATCATAATATAATGATAGATATCAAGTACCCGTGCGAAGCCGGGACGAGACGCTAGTATTTCATAACTTCTGAAAATTAATTCAATCAATTTATCCTTTAGATCGGATTAGGTATGGCATTTGTTCACTTAAAGCTACTGTTATTATATTAGATCATTCAATTTGCGTTCGACTCAAATATCGTTCATATTAAATTATTTCTGAAACGGAATTCAATCAAATCATATTAAATATATGTGACATTTCTTCGCACATATTTTGAGGAAATTGTATTGGATTATGTTATTTGTATTTGACTCAGATATCCTTCATAAAGCCTGTTAAGATTGCTTTACCGTTTCATTGCAAGAACGAGACGGCAGATTGCGTAACGCTACGATAGAGCGGGATGCGTAGACTGAGTGCCCTGTGGCGTGACTCGTCTGGAATCGTGAGCCTAAAGTTAAAACGCTGGCTTCTCATCTCCCGGGAATTGTCTCCGGCTATCTTCTTTCGAATGATGGAAATTAAATTACTCGTCTTTCCGAGTTGAAAAATTATTCATTTAATTTTTTTTTTATTATTTTCGCCTGACGTCAAATTAAATAAGGTAGACTTATTTGTATAGTTTATCTTTAGATAGTATTAAGATTTACCGATTTTTTTGTTGATACTTTTTATGATCCTTAGATTCGTCATTCGGACCGGGGGTCGGTTAAGTTAAACGAAATTTTGTAACAGTTCAGTTCACTGATGAACCGAGAAGGATTATTTTTAGGAGAAAGTTATTACTGCTTTCAACACGTAACTACAAAGGCAGATGAGTCAGTTTCACCTGGATCGTTCTGTTTTCGATACGATAATTACCTTCATGACTTAATTATTAATTTGACGTAAGGAATAGTTAATATTTCCTACAGCGTCATTGTCTATGGGTGATGATGACCACTTACCATCAGGTGGCTCATATGCTCGTCCGCCAACCTATTCCATAAAATAAATAAATAAATTATAGATACAAATTGACACCGCCACAAAACATGTAGTGTGCTTAAAACAAAATATAATAATCAAAAATCACAAATCAAAGGGTTTTTGTTGTTTTTGTATGATCGTTAAGTTTAGTACAAGAATAGCTCGAGACACAAAGTTGAACATCGAAAATTCCATACTGTATTATGAGCAAGAAATAAAAATATCGTATCGTATATAATTATGGAGATATTTATTTTAAAGTTTGAAGAACACTTTATACTTTAGCATATTTTAAAATTCAAAGTTCAGTCTAGACATATAGAACCTCATGTATATACATCGAGTGTACGGTCCACGTATGGAAGGATTCAGCTTAGAACGTTACAACAGACGTATCATTTTGAATGTATTTCTCAGGTACTTACATGCTTACCAATAATATGGTATTTTTTAAATCTTTTTATCGTGTTAATTCATGTCTTGAGAAGTTTATTTTTTGTTTTTTATAGAAACGGTTTGCTTGTTAAAGATTTTATCTTAATAATAACTATAATATAAAACAAAGTCGCTTTCTCAGTCCCTATATTCTCATGTATGCTTAGGTCTTTGAAACTACTCAACAGATTTTGATGCTGCTTTTTATTAGACAGTGTGATTCTAGAGGAAGGTTTTTGTATATAATTCATGGACAATATAGTAAAGAAACACTGATAATATTTTAGAAGTCTGTAATGTGATGTCGTAAATAAAGAAATTCTGTACTCTATTCGTGGGTCGCTAGTTATTTATAACAATTAATATTTGAAAACGAAATGATCTTTGTTATAACGAAGTTTATTTAACGCGGCTTACAGTTACAGAGTTGATTTGCAGAAATTTTCACATGAGGAGAAATCGTTATGGAGTCGAGCTAACCTTTTCTTTCGACGGTTTTATAGATATACTTATTTTGTAACTTTTTTATGTTATTAATTCAATTATTTACATCCGATTTTTAATAACACTATTATTTAATTATTCTGCAAAATTAATATTTCATTGAGTCTGATAATTATTTATTTATGTAAAAGTTATACCATCGACTTATCACTAATTACTAAAAAATTATATTTAATGTGGATGACATTCAAGGTGATTCATCTTTATAGGTGTAAACAACATTGAATTTTATACATAATATATAGTAAAGTGTGTGAAAGACGATATGGCTAGAAATATGGCTTGTGTGTCTCACAAGTCGGGCAGAGAGGTATGGAAGATGAAGACTTGCTGCGCCGACTACAAATAACATTGGGATAATGGCAGGAGTTTGAATGTATTTAGTGAAAGTAACTTCAGTCCAACTGGTCCACAACGCCTATCGTTTTTTCATTTCATTTATTTTATTTATGCTTCGATATATCATCACGATCAAATGACTAGAAATTTTAATGTAATTCAACATGGTGTTCATACTTAGTGCCTTTACCTTGTTTTCTTAATTACATTACTAATAAATAAAGCTATTGTAAAAAACTCTAATACTCTAACTCTAGTTATGCGCGAGTAATATGGACATAATTCTGATATTATATTTGGAAACATAATAAATACTAGTTGACGCCCGTGGCTTCGCTCACGTTAAGGGCTGACCATCAGTCATAAAAAAGGCATAAAAAAGTAGCTTATGTACTTCTTTGGAGCCTATTTATTTAATATTGATGATATTACTATTGTCTTTTGTAAATGTTGCCTAGAAAAAAGCTCATAAGAATAGTCTGCATTTACAATTGACAGACCTTAAAAGTATGAAAAAAAACAAATCTCGTTCTTTTTTCTAAAGTAGCGAAAAATTCATCGACGTGGAATTTATGACAGTGCATAAACCTTCGTTTATTTTACTTATCTTTTAAAGAAATGTCAGCTTAGTATGCTATTAAGAGTACAGTACAATATTCTTGTATACATAAACGTATTTCATTAAATTATATCTTGTACGAAATAATGTAACATATACTCGAAAATAGAACATGTGATGTGGAACTTTTTTTCTCTTTGGTTATAATCGATTTCTAAACTAAGGTTGAATTTTTTTGGGTAATGTTTTTTTTCTGTATTCTACATTATACATTTCTAACCGGCTTAAAAGAAAGAGTACATTCTCAACGAAAACGACTTGCTTATTTACGTAGTTTGATTACATATGAAATACCTAAAAACGTACAAAATTCCGTCATATTTTGTCTCAAAAAAAGTTATTTCGATATGGTCCTATTACAAATGGAAACCAACCGCGATAGTGGTTTGTTACGACTATATGCTTTTAATACTTTCTTCATAATTATCTAAAGGATTCAATTGAAGTTTGTATATCCAGTATCATAACGTGAGTTGTTCGTTAGGGTTTTTACGAACAAAAATGTATAAAATGTTTGTATTCATATAAAACGTAACGTTATCTACCAAACTCGGTAGCATAAAACATCAAAAGACTAAAGCCAAATGCTTCACACAATTGATTAAATTGAGAGCGATTGCAGCATTCGTCGTCAAGGTGAATGATAGTAGTCTAGACTTGGCGCCAGATGTATTCGGCGTACATTGGACCACGTGGCGTACAGTGAGTACAGAATTCGAAATTCGAAAGATTACGAATGAGTTTTAACTTAATCTTCCTCAGCTTATAAGTTTGTGACAGTAACAGAATTGTATTCGTAATAAAGGTATAATTACTGAAGGATAGATAGGACGAAACTTTAGGCGAAAAGTCCGCGATCCTCAAACGCGTATTTTATACTGAATTATTTGACGACTATGATATTTTTTTATGTATGATTTATTTTAAACGCTACAGAAAAATCGTTTCTGTAGTGTTATTTACAATTTTTATGAATAAAAAATATTACATACATTCGACGTTCATTTAACGAATTTAAATTTTTTTTATCAAATATCAAGACTCATCTTATATTTATTGTTCTAACATATATTATTATTAAAAAAAAACAGTTGGCATAAGCTTTCAACTTAATAAGTGAATATTGCACAAGTAATCAGTAAATTCAGTTCAATGTAAGCGTTAATAATATCACAACGCGCTCGTCGTATTTCTTCGTATAACATTAAGCTCGCATTAGGGTTACCAAAAACAGTTTTGTCTAGACAGAACTTATTATTCTCAATTTGTAAAGGTATTAGAAAAGTCAGGCTAGACCGTAACATTTGAATTATTGATCATCCCTCAGATTGTGTAACGTCACCGCGTTTAGGGAGCCACGCCAGCGAGGGGTTGCTAATATGTGCTCAGTAATTTTATCTCTAAAGTGTTAACCCTAGTAAATTGCCAGCTTAATTTCGGGTTGAATAAATTGTGGACGTTTTTGTTCATGCTAGAATTTCGATTCTAATCTACTTGTAGTATATTATGCGGCGTAATGTGCATGTAATTAGATTCCAGAATAGTCTTTGGATTAAATGACAACGATCTCGCTCTTGATTTTTTTTAATCTCTTACAAATTGTTGTATGAAAATAACTTTTGGTAATTTAAAAAAAAACCAAAATGATAAAATGATTATTAAAAGTTTGGCTATTTAAGAAATATTGATGTTATGCGTGTATATTTTTATCAGCTAGAGTTACAATTTCCGGAAGATTATTTCTGGTTTTTCCTATATAAACAATTAACCGATAATAAGCTTATTATGATTAATACTCTGATTTATCGATTTATTTCTTGTGTTTAAATGTGTTTGAGTAATTGTTACTGTTTTAATTAAATGCCTCGTCAGTCTATTAGCTAGATATAACACTGCAGTTCACGAGATCCTAGCTTCAAACTCCATGTTTTGCCGATTGAAAGTTATTGAAGCTTTCTGTTGTTAATGAATATTTTTAGTAACAGCACGGAGGCTGAAGATAGCATTGTACAATCGTACTTCGGATAGTAATTTGGTCTGCTGGTGGAACAGCTGTTGGTCTCACACCCGAATTCATTTCGGTCTTGTCAGACTTGCAGTGTGAGCGAGTAGAGACTGCACCTGCGTTTACGAAGACATTTATGCAATATAATATGTCATGTGTAATTGTCTAGGCTCTTTGAAACAAGTTACTATGGCCATAATCGGTAAGGACAACATCACCATCACAATTTTACTATTCACAATTTTACACAACTTTTACTTTGTATAAAAAATACACATTGCGTTTCAAACGAAAACAAATAACGGTGTTTGAATTACAAGTGTAGATTTATTTACATTAATGCTAGTTGTGTTCGTTCAGCTACAAACGATCGGTTTGAAAATAAACGAATCGTACTTTTTTGTTTCGGTGAACGCAATCAGTATCACTTTCGATGTGATTCATTCATTTTCGGTCCAGTGGCAGTACGCATAGTACGACACAACTTAGATGTAGCATCGGCTAAATTGGTAAAACCGTTCACATCCGAATTAAGCACGCTCTCCTAAATTATCAATATTTATTTCTTGTGTGAATATAATTTTTACTTTACCAAACGTAATAACTTGTAATATCAATATATTCGCCAATTTGTAACGTCTATTTACATGTTCTTGCTTTCTCGGGATGGAACTGATGCAAATATCTATCGCGACGATAATATAACAGCGTCGAATGGCGCGATATGGAGCTATTGGTTGTATAAATCGGCAACAATCGGTTTTATTGAATTTGCCGATGCTACATCTAAGTTGTGTCGTACTTGTTAAAATTTCACCAAAACATTATACTCTATATGTGTAATGCCTCGTCCCTCGTCGCACCCTCTCAAACAACAGCACGATGATACCTTGCCGTCCCCTGGCGCTGTTTACTTGTCTGCGGTCGTTTCGGAACATGTTTGTCTGTTAAACGAGTCGTCACTCGATGATAAATTATATCGTAAATGGTATAGAATCTATTTTTACTACCAACATGAATTTTTCAATTCATTTTTGAACTGAAATTGTTCTTAAGATACCAAATTAGTAGTGAATATTAAATATAATGTTTTTTGAGAGTAATTTTAAAAGTAATTAAGACTTACGAAATAATACTTCATGTATTTTATATAAATTTAACATTTTTACTTTATGCCAAGTATATGTTACCGTTAAATTGTAAATACCGTTAGGATACAATATATATATCTTGCTAGATTATAAATATGTCGAAAGATTGTAAACAAAGAATCGTTCATAATATTTCGCTTAGATTAGTATTTATTAATATTTAACTGATATTTATTTAAATAAATTATATTATATTAATGATATATCTACCGAAAAAATACGTTAAATTATAAACTCATCATCTAATGTAACAAATGTTATTCGATATTACGGTCCGATATCGTCACCATACGCATGGTTTAAAGTCTACTTGCTTACCGTATGGACGATTTAACCTAACAATTTTCTTTATCGGCTGTAAAAATATTTACAAGTTAAATCATCAAGCTATGATTTTAAAGTATTTAGTGGGTGTTACTAGCCGATGAATGTAAAGTATGTGAGAACGCTCTTTATGGTCACATCACATAACTAAACAAATACCGAAAAATTAAAATTCGCTTTAAATATTGTGTGGAAAATGCAGCCAGCTTAGTACGGCTCGAGAATAAACAATGGTTTTCAGCTGGTTTCTTTGAAATTATGCAAACTCAACAAACACCTTACACATGCAAATATTATTAGATGAGAATTGTTTTCTTTTATTTTTTTAATTCTTTTGTCTCTTTTTATTCATAAAATGGTTTGCTTAGTTTTCTCTCAAAACAATAAAATAAAGACTTAGCACAAAATAAAATAAGTTTTGCATCACGATAATGAAATCAAAATAAACTTTATTCAAGTGGGCTTTTACAAGCACTTTTGAATCGTCATTTAACCATTAAGTGAAGCTACCACCACTAAAATGATTCAAATATGTTTTAAAAAAACTTCATTTTAACTCTTTATAAATTAATATGTAAATAATTTATGTTTATATTGTTATGAAGATACCCTGTTTTATCATAACAAACATACACTGCATAGTTTCACTTATAGGTATCTAAAATTATTTTCAACTGGATAACACATTGTAATTATATATTATTTATTTATTCAATAAATTAATTCTTAATAGTTTTTTAAATTTTGTATTAGATAAACATCATTATAAGCAAGCTTTTCTTTTTTACTTCTATCGATTAACGATGGGTTGGAGTCGGCTGTAGGAAATGCAAATAGAATGTCATTAAATCGCAAATTAGTTTTAGAAACTCTCAATACGGTATGTAAAGTTTCTGGGTTTTTTGCATTAAGTTTTTACGACTGACTCTACATCTCGTAGCACTGTCGTAGACTGTAGGAAATATATATTATAAATGTCAAAGTAACTATATATAAGTGCTTAATTTGTGTTTATAATTCATTTCGTGCTCAGCAGTGAAGGAAAACATCGCGAGGAAACCTGCATGTGACAAATTTCATAGAAATTTTGCCACGGTTGTATTCCGTCAACCCGCATTGGAACAGCGTGGTGGAATATGTTTCAAACCTTCTCCTCAAAGGGAGAGGAGGCCTTTAGCCCTGGAGTGGGAATTTACAGGCTGTTGTTGTTTTTCTTAAATTTTCGCGATTATTACACATTTAAATAAAACTAATTATAACGGATGAATCGCGTATATTAATTAAATGTTTTTATAACGGATGAATCGCGTATTAATATACGCGATTCATCCGTTATAATTAGTTTTATTTAAATGTTGTTGTTTTTGTTGTAATAATTTCTCTGGTAATGCAAAAAATATTTTTTAGATTGCGTAAATGAAAGACAGCGTAAAAGCTGTCGTTCAAACAGCCGGCATTTAATTGACTTCTACAAGTAGCTACGTACGCGTCAGCCTTCGTGCTTCCGAACGTGAATAACTTCAATTCACGTATAACATTAATTATGATAATCACCCGTGACACAGTGTAGTATCTCGTCGTGTTTTATTCAGTGATTCAACAGTTCATTAATTACTTTCGCTCTACTTTCCTTTCAAACTGCCTTCAGCGCGGCCCGAGTAATAGAGCTTTTTTTAAAACTGTGTTTTTTTGGTATTTCGCATTTGAATTCACAGCGTCTTTCCATTCCGCTTTTTCATTTAAATTTTGAATAAACCATGATGTGCATCCGGATTTTTAGTTTCATACGATTTAAATAAGAGCAAATGAACCAGTAGCTAGAACATGTGGATTTTTAACGAAGATCTTGTGTTCAAAGCTTACAATACTCCCAGTTTTTGATATATCAAATTATGTTTTTTTTTGTAGTTTGTTTTTCTACCACGATTTTTTATTTCATGTTTTGTGTAACATACAAATTATTGCGGATATTTTTGTCATATAATTTAAAATATAAAAGTAACACGAAATCGCTGTTTCCCTTTCAGCTGTGTCCTTTCTAATTATCATGTAGCTATAAACGTTGTATCCTAATTCTGGGGGTAAAGGTTTGTCGGAGTTGAATGACCGAAATTTAGGCATGTTTTATTTTCGGAACAAAATTAATGTAGGTACCTCGTAGCGTAACCTACCTTTCACCTTCATACACTTTATTATTTTAGAACCTTAAAAATTCCCCAATGTGAGCTTACGGCATAACAATTTATTTGTGAGAAATATTTTTTACAACAAAACGTATTTACTGAAGCCATTATTTGCGAATGTTTTGTAACGCCTTACAGATTGTATTAACACAATCATATTTTGAAGCAAGTCCATACTACACAAATAATAAAATGGCCGGCAAGCCCGCAGATGTGGAAACGAAGCCAATTAGGAGGTTCTCCAAATAACAAACGTGTACCCGTGTACATTTCGTAAATAGAAATTGGGTCGCCAGGGATTGTATTGTTTTTTACGAGGCGACTGAAAGTGGCCACGTTATAAATTATGTTTCGTTTGCCGATTTTAGTTCATATTCCGGAAGCATATGGCCTATATTACTGTGCGAAGTAGAAGTAACACATGTTCTTAAAATTTACGAGTATATAAATTGTTAACAAGGACATTTTCAATTGTATCTGTGTAATGTATGCTATTTTTATTCCATTTTCAAACTAGTATTCAGTTGCGTGTGGTATTATTGTTGACTTCGTCATCCCTTCGATAACAATACTTATCAACTGCTCAGCATATCTTACAGCACAAGTTTTCGTAAACAACTAGCACTTTCTATTCTTTCAAACTTACCTCTTCTCCTTCTTTCCTTCTACTTATAGAAACGGCAATCAATCAGACGTGATATGTAAAAAATCTGTTACGAAACCAAAATCTATTATGAGCTTTAAAATATATTTATTTAAAACACAGCTAAGTCATGCCCGTAGCTTGATAGAAGTAAGTAGATCCTTACTACGTAAAGATCTTAAATATTTACTTCTATTGTTGACTTTATGGTTGTGTTATAAAAATATTAAATATTAATACACATATAATATGTAAATTTAGAAGAATATGTTTATTAAATGCCGAAATATGTTTTATCTCTACGATAAAATTTTATTAATAATAAAGCAAAACTCTACATCGCGTAGCTCTCTACTAGCTACGCTTCGTAGCTTGCTAGACGTCGTATATTACTCGGTATATTTTTCGTACTTTGATAATAATACCTTGTAATAATGATAGAGAAATATGTCTGATATATTGTAGAAATTCTTGTAAGTTTGGTAAAGCAGGAAATGACAATAATATTTATAAATAGAATGTATTTTTCGCCTCATTAGCTGTCTACGGGTGTTTTTCAAACATTCGTTATGATAAGATAATTTATATTTTCTTTAAGCCAGTAATTTAAGATAAGAAAGCTACCGAATTATATTTTACGTATTAGACGAAAATATGTATTCTAATAAAATATATGCCTTCTTTAATGAAAGCTCGACTCTATAGGGCTTAAAATATTTGTTGGTAAGCTTTGTTCTGAAAAATAAAGGTGATATTGAAAAACCTTTCCCTGGTACTAACTTCATACTTTTTTTCATTTTCTATTGCGAAATTATATTTTATATGAAATTCCTTTTTTAATATGTCGCTAAAAATGTTTTTTATCTATGTCCGTTCACTTGGCAACTGCCGCTTTGTTCAACTAGTGATTAACGCGTGTTGCACAGACAACAAAGGCAGATTATAATTTTATATATTATATTTATTTTTATACATATTTTTTCCGAACATTTTTCGTTTATACATATATATTTTACAAGCATTTTACATATTTATTAATAACTGGCTGAACCTACGGCTTTACTCTCGTGAAATTTATAAAACTTATAACAAACCGTCTACCCTCTTTCACCCTCTCCATAATGGCTGTATTAAAATAAGTAGCGTTGTAAATATATGTTATAGATTATGTATATATTATTTTAACGTCACGCCACGTCTTTCAAGAAGTCGACAAGCTTGAAGTCCTGCGAAAATCTGCCGATGTTGAGCAAACATTTTAAAGTAAAATGTATTGTATTGTGAGCCCGTGGATTTTGTAATTTTTTTTATTGTAATTAAAGAAATATAAATAATATTGCTGCATTGAGACGCATCGGTGACTATTCCTACTTTATTTAAAAATATTCCGAAGACAGTCTCAAGCTCCAAGATTATAAATAGACCGGACTTACCAGTCTGAGTCCAATTATGCGAATATTCGATTATTTCTCGATTTAATTCGAATAATCGGCGTTCTACTGTAATTATAAAAATGTCTATGAAATATATTTAAATTAGAACTTAACAGATAATAATTAAATATGATTATGTAATTATTTTAATTGTTATAACGTATTGATTAAAATCTTCAAATAACTATAATGTAACGAAATTGGGTGGGACAGAGATAAAACGGGTACCTAAACGTAGCCGGTCCCTCCTTAATTGCAGTCATAAATTCCTTCATGACGTCGGTTCCTTTGTAGCTGTCCTTGTAAACCCTTTTGTCAAACAAGATTATGGAAATCGCTTGATAATTACTAAATTAAGTTCTCTATCTCTAGTAATGTCAAATTAAACAAATCTTAGATGGAGGGGATGAATTTTCTTATAATTATAAATACCTAAGTTTATTTCATAATGCAAACACTATATATCAACTGGTAAACTATATTCAATATAATAAATTTAAAATATATTATATGAACCGAAATGGCCCAGTGGCTAGAAAGCGTGCATCTTAAATGATGATTGCTTGCGGGTTCAAACCCAAGCAAGCACTACTCAATTCTTATGTGAATAATTTGTGTTTATAATTCATCTCGTGCTCGGCGGTGAAGGAAAACATCGTGAGGAAACTTGTATGTCTAATTTCAATGAAATTCTGCCATATTTGTTTTCATCAACCTGCATTGCAACAGTCGGATGAAATATGTTGCAAACTTTCATCTTAAAGGGAGAGTAGGCCCAGCTGTGGGAAATTTACAGACTGTTAATGTTTCGTGTCTTACCAACGCCAAGTTCATTAATAAGGACTACAATGCTATAATTTGTTTAATATTGCATATCGTTCAATTCCAAACCTTCTTATATGTATATATACATCTTTATATATGTAGATGTATGTCTCACTTACATTTCCATACATAGAGCATGTCGTGTCAAAAACAGACATTAATGTGCCCATGCCCGGTCCAGTAATTGCTTAGTTCATTGACACTCGACATCGCGTTGGAAATGGCTGCCTCTATTTACGTAACAAGAAAATAGAGGACGTTAGAAGAGGCTATTTAAAGAAGGCACATTTTCGTATATATGGTTCCTTATTGTTTGTGGAAATACGAGTATTAAATATTAAAGAATAAATTAGGTTCGAATATTAACTTAAAATAGTAATGAGCCTATCGCATAGTTTTACAGACGAACTGTGGTGAAACGTTGTAAATTTTTATGGAACCGATCAGGGACTAACTTATGCCTTAGTACATGGACCATATAAACTTGCTACTACTTTTTTATGCGAATTTCTGGGAACTAAGATGTTATGTCCCTTGCGCCTGTGAATACACTTGAGGTAATGTGGTAGTGTGCTTTTTACGAAATAAATATGTATACATGGAACATGTAACAAAAAATTTTTTTTCTCAATTTTTGTCTTCGTGTCTTTTCCGGCTTATCTCAGGAACGGCTGGACCAATTTTGACGGGACTTTCAAACAAAATGCGATAAGGCGTAACTTAGGCTACATCCATAACTCTTTTGTTAAATTTAAATGCACACGAAGTCACGGATAGCTGGTATATTTAATATATAGCTAGCATATATAATATGATATGTAGACTTTTAAAAATAACCAACCCAGACTGCAGATTTAATAAACGTCTAACAATTCTGTATCCAGCTCGTGTTTGTCCGATGTCCAGTAATTGTCAAGTACATTGACGCTTGCCGTCGGGGTCCGGTGGGAAGTTGTATTTACTTAGCTACTCGCTATTTGCTAGATTAAATTGTTCTATTGAATTAACGTCGGGATTGTAGCATTTCATTTTCAAATGTACTAAATTGTTATTGTTGGGAAGAACTGTCATAAAGTCGCTACAAAATCAAGAATGTGAATGTAAAAATTGATGTATAAATTACTTAATTTATTTTTATAAAGTATTAATAGTAAGTATTGTATATTTAAAATTATTTTATTCAATTGAAACGTGCCTCATTAAATATTATATTGATGGATTAAAGTAGGAATCCCTTCATATACCTTGATATTAATATAGTTATTAAGTAGACTTGGTATTGCTGAGTTCTGTCTTAGGGGTGAATTGTATTTTATTTATTCAAATGTCGCAATTACTTTTGAGAATACTGGTGTCTTTACAACATCACTAGGTATAGAGTGAGGGCAAGTCTTGTTCTTTAATTTGAACCTCAGACGATGTTCCTCAACTTCCGAATATAACACATCCTGAGAGTATGATCTATGTGATCGTAACTCGCATAGGGTGGAGAACGCTTGTTCTCGTAGCGTTTGGTTCGTTACAACGTTGGCGGCACATCACTAACCAAGATAATCGTTAAGGTAGCTGGAAGGCGTAATCTTTTCCTTCCACAAATAAAATAGACGTATGTGAAAATAGTAATTATTCTTTTGTAAGAAACAACCACTCGAATTACTCACTACTTAATTACTTATTAAATAAATAAACGAAAAACATCATTCTATTCCTTTCTCTCTCTCATTTAATAATACTCTTTCCACTCTTGTACAGATAAGCACTGACTGTGCAATAATAATGAAAATAATCCGTGTTTGTACCGAGAACATGGAATGAATAGAAATGTCATTATTTTCTATTATATATTATTTATTTCGTATTAAGAATAAAATAAAATAAAGTTAAATATTTTAAAATTAGTTGAATAATGTATCCTTCGATAATTAGCATTATTAATCTAATTAATTACCATTATTCTGCGTTATTACAGATACTTCACCGATAAACAGCAATATATTAAGGTTACATAACGGCTGGTGGCACAGTAGAGATTTGGGAATGGTTAATATTTATTACTGTGCTTATGTATATGCCCATAATGCTGGTAATGATTTTTTACCAATAGGCGCACTTGCTCATCCGCCTATACAACAAATAAGTAATGAATAAACATCAGCAATATATATCGCAAAAAAGTACTTGGTGGTAGGGCTTTGTGCAAGCCCGTCTGGGTAGGTACCACCCACTCATCAGTTATTCTACCGCCAAATAACAGTACACGGTATTGTTGTGTTCCGGTTTGAAAGGTGAGTGAGCCAGTGTAACTACAGGCACGAGGGACATAACATCTTAGTTCCCAAGGTTGGTGGCACATTGACGATGTAAGGAATAGTTAATATTTCTTACAGCGTCCTTGCGTATGGGTGATGGTGACCACTTACCATCAGGTGGCCCATATGCTCGTCCGCCAATCTATACCATAAAAAAAAAACATAAACAAATTTCGGAAGTAAATTCAATGGTACACAATGTTTATAGTGCTTAAGCAGCTAAATGCCTGCACAACGTCACTTCTAAAAGTTATCAGTTCTGTTGTAAGTAGAATCTCTGCCACGGCTTCAATGAATACAGGTCAAAAGCCTTATCAGAGACGGAACGAGATTACTGAGAGGTTTTTAAATTAAATTCATTTTAACTTTCGTAATTTGTGTTGAGTTTATGTAGTTATAATGTTGTGTTGTCATGTAGCTCGGAATTGTTATTAGGTGAGTAATGTACGTACTAATTTTACAGTTGTCATAAAATATAGTAGCGTATGAAGCTTTTGTTTATGTTTTTAATGTAAGATTTCTCGAGTTTTTAACTGCATCGAATTAATTCATTCCTATCGATTTGCTGTCATTATATCGCTTAAGACCATTTATTATATTAATGGTACTGTACATTGACAGTTCTTTTTTTTTATTGATTATTTTTATTTTGAAACTTACTCAAAGGAAAATTGTAAAACTCTTTTAATGTCTCAGCTGCATTGAGTTGTTAGAGGTTACGCCAATTTTTCTTAATTATAATTGCATTATATACATACGTATGTACTGTAGATATTCATTCAAAGTAAGAATTCCCCTAGTTAATTTAAAAATGTGATTTTAAATATATATTACCAGTTCTATTACTTGTACTATCATTAACGTTAATGATAATGTGATACTGAAAAAATATGTTGACTATTATATTCTTGAAAGTAAAATGAGAAGGCTTGTTCTGTAATAGGGATTTTTATGTATTTATTGAAAAAGTAACACCATTGACTTAAACATAAATAATATTTAATATAGGTAACATTCAAGGTCAATCTTTATATAAACAACTTTTTGTAAACAACAATCTTTGATAGACATACAGATAGTTTCCGCCTACGTCTTCGCCTGCGCGTGGAGCAGGGGCAGGGTGGTGGTTTTTGGATATAATACGTCAAATTTCATTCGATTCTTTTCAGTCTTCAGTTCGGCGTCGTTTATTTTCATATTTATAATATTAGTGAGATATAAGACATATTCGTAAATGAAATACTGCTGAATATACATCCAAAATATGTCTTTCTATAACGGTACGTGTGTAGACTTACCAGCGTTGCACGTTTTCCCTGCAGACAAAGATTTACACTACTCACACGTGACTCGAGGTACAAGAATTATTAAATTGTTTGCCGACTATCTGCGCCCAGTGGTTCCGTCTACGTTTCATTTAGAAATAACCGACCAGTTTGAAATACACAATGTGCCTTTAGTAATGTTGATGTTTATCACCTTATGGTCGTATTAAATCACTCAAGGGCTCATAAATTGATTATGACGTAGACTTAACATAATGCTAGCATAAGTTTCGAATGGTATCTGCGCCAATTGGTTCCGTCTATGTTTTATTTAAAACTAACCGACCAGTTTCGAAAACACTATGTGCCTTTGTTCATGTTTATGGTTACCGCTCTTCTCCTTATGGTCGTGTGAAGTATATAGCTTAGTGAAACTCGATGCGCTATCATGTCTGATAGTCAATTGTAATGGTGATCCATTGAACGAGATAGAAAATTTCATTTAATGTAAAATAAATGAAATAATGCTGAAATCAATTGAAACTTGTTTCATTGAAATAAAATTATTAACCAAAACATAAATATTCAAAAGTAAGAGTGTCTATAAAATAGCATAGGTTGCTTTAAGCTCAATTCTAGCAACGGTTTCGAATGAAGATTCTATCTAGAATAACAAGTATTTTTTTCCTAATAAATTATTAAATGTAATTTTTACAACATGGAGAAAATAAAAGCATATTTGATTAAAGTATATTATAACTTTTAACATTCAATATATGTACATCAACATCAATAATCTATAATTCTATGTATCATGTATGAAAATCAACTTGTGTTTGATCATTTTCACAAGATTCTATTTAACTTCATGTGTGTGTACCAAATGCATCTTTTGTGTTACGTTTTATACAACTTCTTATTATACTATAATTACATAAAAGTTTATATAAAAAACTTATTAAATATAAAAAATATATACTTATAATATTTTTTACGTGCTTTTTTAGTTTTACCAGATCAATATTATGGGTATCAGATTTTGCTTACAAAACGTGGAATTTATAATTTATTTTATTTAGACGAATCTAAGGTAAACTACGTTCTCATATAATTCCCCCTCCACATGGAGTAGATAGGCAGTTTGTTATCCTGCTAGGAGCGTGGGGCGCGTCATTATTGTTCTGAATATTTATCCCTTCACCCCTTTACACCCTGAGGGATGAGGATATCGACCGTCTCGTTCTACCTGCTCCGGATTCTCTGATTTGCATTTTTAATTAAGAGAAATTGTGGACTGAGAGAGTGGGGGGACTGCGTCTTTACTTTATTTTTACGTCGTTATTAAAACCGCTTTAATTCTACACATAAAGCTTCAACTGACTACGTGCCAGCGAAGACCTATCTCTGATTAGATAAACACAGAACTGTGTATCAAAGTCAACATCTAAATACTTATTTAATATTAAAGCATTACACATAATCATTGATTAATAATAATACCTTTTAGTTCTGAAATAAACAATTCCAAAACTCAAACGTATCGGAGAAAATATCTCAGCGGATTCTTTAAATGTCAAATATTACAAGAAGATCTAATAAATTATATATTTTTTATACATATATAATTTTAAGGGGTCTTGGAGGGTCAAGGTTTGTTATGCGAATAAAAAAATTCATCGGTATTAAAAATAATATCCTTTTATACCTAAAGTTCTTTGACGATTCCTTGAAATTTTTACAATTGAATATTTGTAAAGGTTTCTTAGGATCTGTGAATGAATTTAAAGGCTCAGGGTGATGCCTTGAAATTCAATATTGCTTATAATTTAAGGCAGGGTGCCCATTTCGTAAAGTAGAGTGAATACTAAGTAAAGATTATTGTAAATTTAATGTTTCAAAAATCAAAGAGCCGAGATGGCCCAGTGGTTAGAACGCGTGGACCTTAACCGATGATTTAGGGTTCAAACCCAGTCAAGCGCCACTATACATATATAAGTGCTTAATTTGTGTTTATAATTCATCTCGTACTCGGTGGTGAAGGAAAACATCGTGAGGAAACCTGCATGTGTCTAATTTCATCGAAATTCTGCCACATGTGCATTCCACCGACTCGCTTTGGAACAGCGTGGTGAAATATGTTCCAAACCCTTTCCTTAATAGGAGAGGAGGCCTTAAACCAACTATGGGAAAATTACACGCTGTTACTTTACTTCTTAATCAAATAAATTCGTGTCATGCCTTATATCAAGGCGAATAAATTTCATATGCTTTTTAGGATTATATAAACGACGCGCGCTGAAAATTCCATGTATATTTTTTATTTCCGTTGGCCAGTCTCCGGCGTCTCGTCCCGAATTAATTTAAATATTGTAAAAAAAAATTGCTAGCAAAAACATGTACAGTGAAGTTACTTGAATCTCATATATTGTTTATGTATTTATAAATGTACTTTTTATCATCGACTTTATTATAATTAAAGTTTCATTAATACATTACATTATAAGTAAAAACCCAAACAAATCAAAATCCTTTACAAATGGTGATTGTCAACTTAAACACTTAACCCGGTTCCCAGTGAATAAAACAGCGGTTTTTTAAATTATTTGTAATTGTTTAAAATTACATTCAATACCCCAAAAAGAAAAATTATTAGAGGGCGTTTCATTATCAAGTTGTGCTACTAATCATATACTCACTAATTGTATAATGATCCTTCCGGATAATGCGTGATAATTTTCATAATTTTGGTAACAGATACATTTTGAACATTTTTTTTCGGAGCCAGTTGTAAAAGAGTATATACACATTGCCCCAATAAAGAGTTACTGACTCTATGCACTGGAATAACAGGAGTAATAGTTCCTTGATATCAATGTTAAATATTTAACTGTAGGTTTGTCAATATCATCCGTGTTTTACGTCCACAGCAGATCAACTATTTTAAAACGGACTCGAATACCGAAAGTTAGTATCCGGTAAAATATGTTTATGTACATGTCAATATTTCAGGGACGAAAGTAATATCGTTAAGCCCCGAAGTCCGCGGCGGCTGAATTATTCAAAATTCACTTATTCCGTCGTGTTTAATTACGTTCGCGACTCGCTCGCATACTAACGACGCGGCTTTGAGGCCGTGCCGGTGAATAATTCCGCCGCTTTCGACACTTGTTCACGTATTATATATAATTCAACTATAAGTAGTGACGTGTTATGCTCATTAAGTACTTTGTCCGTTAAATTGAAATCATTTGTAAAAAATACATTGGTGAAGAAGGCATTTTATTCAGTACAAGATTATGTAGACGATAGAAAAGCGTGGAATACTTGTTGACTTCCAGGTAGGATAAATTACATACATATATAATTGTTATTAACTAACATAGTTGTGTTCTATAGTTTCTTGCCGGTTCTTCTCGGTAGAATCTACTTACCGAACGGGCGGTGGCTCACTAGATATAGTTGTTAAATGATGATTCAAAACTGCTTGTAAAAGCCTATTTGAATAAAGTATATTTTAATTTTAATTTTTGATTTTCATCGGTGTTATCATAAAGGATTTAAGTTAAAATCCATAGTTGCTAATGTACCTTATAAGAGAAGAAAGTATTTTACGTTACATGGAAGCCAGTATAGCCCAACCATGCAGTTTTTTAACGGCTGGCCAGCTAAGGTATCACTTTCTGCTAAGTGGTCACGTTCACCCATTGACTGTAACTGCAGTTGCCTGTTGTACCACATGATTGTACTAAATTCTGGGCAATGATAGTAAACTAAGAAAGAATTTAAAAACATCGATTATTATAAACGCGAAAATAACTATCTATTATCGCTTTGCTCTTATATAGCTGAACCAATTTATATGAAATTTGGTTGGGATATTTTGAGTTCCGCGGAATACGTGGACTATTTTTTTATTAATTCACCCCTTGTGGAAATAGAATGAGAGTGACGGTTTTTGTACAGTGGGTAAGGTTTAATAAATATCACGCTGGTAAAACGGCAGGTTCAGCTAATATAGAATAACATCATTTTAAAATATCGAACAGAGTTAACCACCACATATTAATTTTATCGTGAAAGATTAATTCACTGACATCTACACACTTGAAAAGTCGATTTATCTGACTGAATATCAACGCATAACCAAAACAACTAACCCTAGAAAGTTGAAATTTTAAGAGTTACTTTTGCATTTATAATATCGACTATAGATTCAGATAAGTTGTAACAAGCACTCTTTACATAAGTTTGCACTAATATTAAGCCGTTGTAAAAATCACCGCTACAACTACCTATTTGTAAACTTCGATAACCGCAATGTTCCTTAAAGGTGTAGAAAATCAAGTAACAACGTCCCTCACCCTTCAAAGGGCTCGAATTACAGTTAACGTGGTTTACTGGCGATTTTATGTCGGAGCTCGTGTTTTTGCCTTGTTTGCTTCTTTGAGACTTATTAAACTATATTGAAGTACAAAACTCAGCCAAATATCAAAATTATTTATTTGTATATTCTATTGTAATTTTAGGAATAAGAGATTGATACCTTGGCTTCAATGTCTTAAAAATGTAATTGGAATTCCAAATTTAAATTTGAAATTATTCTTCTTCTTTAATTGGCTATTAAACGGTAAAGATTAAATACAAATTATAATATCAAGAAAATCTCAGCAATGAGATACGTTTGTTATTTTTATAAACATTATTTTGAGTTTAGAAACCGACACACCGCTCGCACGGAGTTCTTTTAAGTGATGTGTTTACAATTCATCTCGTGGCCTGCGGTTGAGGAAAACATCGTGAGAAAAGCTGCATGTGTGTCGGGAGATTGTGAAACATGTATGTATTATCCGTCAAACCGCCGGTTAGCGCGGGGTAGTTCGGGTAGTGTGGGGAATAATGTTTCGTAATCTTTTGCTTTAAAAGAAGATGTCTTTGTTAAGTCCACAGACGTCTTTTTACTACTAGTTTTAGTTGTATATTTATATACCATTATCTTATTGATATTATAAATGATTAGGTTTGTACGCTGGTTTTGATTTGGATGAAATTTATTGTAATTATAACTTATTGCTCAATTTATATAGGCTTTTTAATATAGCTACCACACATCCTCCTCCATCGAAACCTACTATGTGTATAAATTTATAATATCTAGAAAAATGTGTGGAGTTTTATATTCAAGTCTATACATATAATAAAATTAGAGTGTCCGTTTGTAATATTAAAATAACCGCTTTTCTGAATGCATACATTATATATGTATTAACAGTATATAAACCAATATAGCATTTGTTACAGTTTTGTCTGTCTGTCTATATGTCTGTATGTTCAAACTTATCTCTGGAACAGCTGGACATATTTTGACGGGACATTCACAGACAGACAACTGATGCAATAAGGAACAACTTAGGCTACAATAGTAAATATTTTGTTAAATTCAAACGCGCACGAAGTCGCTTGCACTACTGGTCATAAATAAATTGTTTGCGCACATACACTTGAGATTTATAATGTATCTCAGTTATGTTGTCATTGGAAATATCCGTCGTTGCTGTCGTCATCAAAATCGGTCGAGAGGACATCATAACGTCGCCAGTTATTACCTTCCCAGGGGATCGTATTCCACTGCTCCTTCAGTCGTTTATATCATTCTTTTCTCAACATAAAATCCAGTACTGATATTTGTAAAGAAATATTATTAACAACAGCGGCCTGTAAATTCCCACTGCTGGGCTAAAGGCCTCCTCTCCCTTTGAGGAGAAGGTTTGGAATTATTAAAACACTTTATTATTATTTTAAAAATCATTAATTTTATTTTTCATATCGTAGTTACATTTTAATTATATTAAGAGCTATCATTAATTCACGTTATCAACAATTAATTGATACCTATTTATAAAAAAAATAATATAGTACTTTATCTATTTATATATAAATTAAAAAAATAATAATAATAAATAAATTAAATATTAAAGATTTGTTTTGTTCTATTTTATAAATTTGTCTTTACATAAAGCCAAGATGGTCTCATGGCATTTTACACGAATATCCTAACAGAAGATTGCGGGTTCAAACTCAAATCTTAGGCCAACAATAAGACATATACTAGTGCTGCTACTAGAAGGGGGCATGTACTATTATACTGTTATATTGTTACATGTTATAAATAAATAAGTCACAAGAACAACATTACCAGTTCATAATTACATTACAAAATTATTCAATGAAAATATATGTACGCATTTGCATGCATGCACTCGAATCGTAAACGGTGCTTCACGTCGGTTTTGTCCGGACGATGGCATTTATACAGGGTCCATTTTCATCAGACATATGTACATTCGAGATACGATCTCGTAATCAAAGCGAGTGGGTTTGATAACACAGAGTAGATCTCCAAATGGATGGGATTTGAACTCATTCACTTTATGAATTTAAAAATCATTTTCAGTTCCAACTTTTGACGTATCGTTATATTTTATGTGAAAGCTTAATACTTTATAGCTAAGCGTGGAAACTAATTCTTTCTATGTTTCTTCGTTTCGTTTTTCTATGACAGCTATTGTACATATATGCACGATGTGACATGTATAGTAATTTATTATGTTTTTTTTAGTTTGCATAATATTCATATACGACCTTTTCCACATACTTGGGCTATATTTTTCTAATATCTTAAGGGAAATGTATTTGACTGACTCGTTTGTTTAGTGGCTTATAAGATCGCAGACTCTGAAGAGCTCTAGTTCAAAGAATGGACAAAGACCAGAGCAAACAACAGTTTATTGGATTTTTTATCCATTGAATGAATGTGCTCATATTATGAGCTCTTATGGTGAAGAATGTTGTAATAAAGACCTTCTTGCTAAGATACTCCTTTAATAATAATAATAATAATAAGCCTTTATTTATTTCCTTGACTTAATCCTACTACATATTAAAGTAAGTATTCAAAATAATTATACAAAAAGTTGACCTATTCCTAATATAAAAAAGTTTAAAAAGTAATAGTAAAGTAATTTAATATTAAGTCATGGCCCCTCTAGGGTATAGGCCTCCTCCAACTGTTTCCAGTGTACTCTATCTCTTGCTGTATCCATCCAGTTGTCTCCTGCTACCTTTCGTAGGTCATCAGTCCAACGGTCTATAGGTCTGCCTCTAGCTCTCTTGCCTGTTGGACCTTTCCATATTGTGACGAGTTTCGTCCTAATATACTCCTTTACGATACAGTTAAAAAAACAAAATTATATGTAATCTGTTTCTCTTAATTCTTAATTATATTGTGTATTTTTTATTGTTATATATACTCCTTTAATAGATTTTTGCAATTTAAATGTGTTAATAAATAGAGCAATATGGCTTTGTTCGCGGGCGTTAATAACTTCGCCACAGTTTGCAGTATCTCAGTTTTTATCATTCACATCTTGTTGATGATGCAATATGATGCTTAAATAAATTATTATTATAAAAAAAATAGAATAATATTTTGGTTGTGAGCTTTTCCATATACGTTGTCAGAGATACAAATGACGTAACACCTTTTGAGGTGTCAGTTGTTTTATATAGTTTGATTATTAACTACAGAAATGTATTCTATACTTCAGCAGAACTACTGTTTTATTTTCATGATGTAAATGGTTAAAAGTAGCGATCGATGGCGCGATAGAGCGAAGTTAAAGCAACTGTGGCGATATTTTATGTAAATTACGACGATGCGCTTGCAACGTGGTGTCTGCGAAGTGTTTTTATTTATGTTGTGACAACAAAGAGCTGGGATGGTCGAATGAAATCCAGAATAGCGCGATTTCTTAGACATATTCTACCTCGCACAACCATTCTGTGGAACCAGCATTCGCCGGCGATTTTTCCGTACCGATACGACATGGGAACCTTCAAGAGCGTACTCTTTTCTTAAAGGCCGGCAACGCACCTGCAAGCCCCGTGGTATTGTAGATGTCCAAGGACGGTGGTAGTCACTTTCCATCAGGTGAGCCTCCTGCTCGTTTGCCACCTAAGTCATAAAAAAAATGATTAGAACACAATATAGTACGACACAACTTAGATGAAGCATCGGCAAAATTCGTAAAACAATCACATCCGAATTAAGTATGCTCTCCCAAATTATGAATATATTTATTTCTTATGTGAATATGCTCTTTACACAAATGTAATAACTTGTAATATCATATAACCGAATATATTCGTCAATTTGACACGTCGATTTACATGTACTTGCTTTCTCGAGTTGAACTGACGCGAGAATCTATAGTGTTGAATAGCCTACAATAGCGCGATTGGGAGCTATTTCTTTTGTTTGCATAAATCGGCAGCAATCGGTTTTATTGAATTTGCCGATGCTACATCTAAGTTGTGTCGTACTGTACCTTATTCGAAAGCATGTAATATCGCTGAATAAGATCGACCACGGGCCGCAAGTCCGTCCATTAATCACGATGGAGTAGCGTGATCATCGTGAAATCTTCTTAAAAGGTAGAGTCTCCTTATCTAGGACCAAAGCCCTGTTACTCAGAGTGGTCTCTCGAATGAAGCGTTAACGATTCACTCGTTTTGTATGGTCTCTAATTCGATCAGTCTAGACTTCGTTACTGACACGCATAATATACTACATACATTATAATTAAAGTAATTAATTGTATATATTTAAGGACGTAATGTTCATATTCTTGTGTTATATGTATTAACTAAGTAAGGTGCGTTGTATATTGTGTTATTAAATTAAAGATATATATTTTTTTATATTTTTACTTTAAATATTTCGAGAATAGGTACATATTTGTATATGAGATTAAAGACATTTCGAAGGCGATAATTATTTAAAAAAAAAATACCAAAAAGTCACTTATACTTTAAACCCTTAAGGAATTGAAGTTAATGCTCGATTGGATTTCTAATAAATATATGCGATTTTTACAAAAACAAACGACATACATACCTATATACGTTATGTGCGTGTATGTGTGGGGGTTAACAGATTTCATGCCTTCAGGGAGATTTAATGGCTTATAACTACTCACAAAGGCGCCTCTCTTCGCTACACTAGGCGCGCTTTAGCATGACGATTGCGCTTGTAATATGACGTGTACGTGAGATGATTCATGTGAAAATAAAGATAGCAAAACAAATACTAATTAGATCATATTTGTATGTGCATGTGTGAACAGATTATTACACAGATTATACAGATTATTTAAATATCCGGATAGAATGTCGCACAACAAAACAAACGCGCAAACTTTATAATCTTAGTGTGCGTGTCAGCTACGCCTGACACTAACGTCATTTTAATTAAACTAGCGTGCGTGTGCTTTGTGGCTAACTGTAGGTCTAGACTAATTTTATCGATTCTCACTCATACGTACACATATAACCATTTTTATTTTATTTTTTTCTCGCTTGAAAAACGTGTTACGCGCTTTCCCCACGTAATGGAAGTGGGGAGGGGCAGTACTCCCCAGAGTCCTGGAGGACGAGTGCGCCCAGGTAGACTGGGTTTACTCACTAAAAAAATAGCGGTAATAGGTACCGTCTCCGTCTTTCGCTGGGCGCCGCGTGATCGCTTACGCACGCTATCGTGACGCATACTTATATAACCAAAGAAGATCAATATACCTATACAGTACCGTCTGTCAAAATCTACGCAACTATAGCTGCTGATAACAGCTATGACAGTTCCGATGACGGTACACATCAAACATTGCACGTTGCTTATCACGTGGGTATCACGTATATCAATAAACATACAAACGGGATGATCTCCGTCTAAACACATAGCGTCTATGTTAATTCGCGAGCCCGCACTGAATATTCATAAACCGCGCGTTATCTTGAATATAAATCACACTTCGAGAGTTGTATGATTTATGTTGACTCTTAAGCCTCTTTGTAGTGTGATATTTGGAACTTTTTTAATGGATTTTAATAATTATTACATGTACACCCACATACATATTTACGCACGCACACTCATACACAGGTATATATATATATATAAATATGTATTTAAAATAATTTAAGAACAACGTATACGCGGTTATTTATGGAGATTATTATTCTTAAAATTATCGCATACTGGAATATTAAAAGCTTTGAAAATGTATGCAAATATATAATTTCACTATATATTACACAAACAAAATCCTTCCGCCGTGTCTGTCTTAACTGAAGTTTACCGAAAAGATTTTCAAACTACCAATGGACATTTTAATACAAAAAAATTAGTTGTATACTTTATTATGGATATGTGGTTTTAAATACGACAACGATTTCTAAAGATGTTGTGAACAATTACAGCGACGGGGAGATTTGCTTGCCTTGTTAACAATACATTTTTATAGTTATATCATATAACATATGGTATTATGAAAATAAAAGCTTTTTATTCAAAATCTTAATTCAAAATATGCAAAAATTGGAAGAGCCAAATTTCTATATAAACAATTTCCCTCACGCTGTGTTCCAAGGAAAATATCTTGATGAAAACTTTATGAAGTTTTCAGTCATGAATCTTTGATACGCAGCTTAGGCTCTATTAAGGGTACTTACGCTCTTTGGAAATGAGATTTAAATATTATTACTACTAGGTATATTGTATCATAATTTAAAACGATTATTATGTTAATTATTACTATTTTTATACTTTAAAATAAATTGGTTATGAAGAAGGTATGAGATTTTCAAACATTCTAAAATCGTTTAAAGTATTATTTTTTTCCTGAAATAGGAAGATTTGGGCGCTGGAATAAATTTTCAACATTCCTTTCTTACGCTGTCAAACTTTATATCTGATTTTTATGAATTTGTTTCTAATGACTAAGTACTTAAAGATTAAATATACATACATATATTTTAATATAAAGAAAATGTCTCTTCGATTATTCGTCTTCTTCTCTGAACTTCTTATATATTTATATGTCTATTAAGCATTTGGCTCTCGTGACGTGAACGAAACACTTAGCACTAAAACTTGCACTCATAGTTGGCATAAAAAAATAAATAAAAAATTGATATCGAATTCTGACTCCTATAGCGCCCGAAGTAAAAATCTCCAGTAAAAATATTTTACTACAAGTATATAACCGTTTGATCAATTAATATCGATGGTATCCACAGACAAGCGGAAATTGATACGCTATATGAGTATATACCTTTATATGGCGATGCAATTAACTGGATACAAGTCCGGCTTGTGTTCGAAGTGCACGAACTATTTGAGAGCCTTTGTCACTCGTCAGTACATTCGCCGCATCCTTGCGTTAATAGTCTGCACTTGTAAATAAAATACTAATTAAGAATCTGTATTTTGAATACCATTATACTTTTGTAAATTAATTTTCTGTGAAAAGTAACTAATCAAATCAAAATATACTTTATTCAAGTAGTCTTTTACAACCACTTTATCGTCATTTAACCACTAGATATATTAAGCGAAGCTATCATCGATTCGGGTTGTTGATTCTACCGAGAAGAACCGACCAGAAACTCAGTTGTTACTCTTTTCAACATTTAAAAATACAGTCATGTTAGTTAAATAATAATTTAAAATTAAATAATGATAATGTTTCTTACTTTTTCCTCGCATTTATAATAATTCAGTTAAACAAACATCGTGCATGTGTCTAATTTCAATGAACTTCTGCCTCATGGGTATCAACCAACCCGCATTAGAGCAGCCTGGTGGAATTAGCTCCAGACGTCTCTAAAGGGAAGCAGTACGTATCCCGTTTGTTATGTACGGCCTGTTATTGTGCCTGATAAGATGGCTACATTACGAAATGAACATTGAATATTAAAATGATTCAAAAGTGCTTGTAATAACGTACTTGTTTGAAATTTATTATGATTTAGTTCAATCGTAAAAGATCATATTGGATCTTTCTAATTCCTTGCACCATTTTGATATATTTAAATTTGAACCGCGATCATTACATTTTCTTTTAACAGTGGGATACTCGAACGTTCTTACGAGACACTTATCTTTGGTATCATATTTAAAAGATATAATATAAACGGCGTAAGTTTAAAGCGTACGATTCTTGACATCAACGTTTCGCAACCAACTTTAAAACTTAAAGAGCCGTGATATAAAAGTTTTTAGCTCTGTAGCCGAACTAGGACAATATTCTCTTAAGACTGAATTTCAATTTATCTATATTAATATTATAAATATGAAAGTAACTCTGTCTGCCGCTCTTTCACGACCAAATTACTGAACCGAATTTGATGAAATTTATTATGAAGCAAATTTGAACTCCAAAAAAGGATTTAGGCTGCTTTTTGCCTGACACATGACAACTAGTACCCTAAAACGCTAGCCGTGGGTGACTTCTAGTTTTATATAATGGAACTGGACCAAAAAACATAACGTTTTTGTAGGATACCGTCGAATTTAGGTACAATATGCTCGTTTCAATTCTAAAATAGTAAAGAGATGAGATCTCAACCTTTAGTCTTTTTCGCGATGTCAAAGGATTATCGATCTTCAATACAGTCAGAGGTTTGAAGCACGAGCGATTGATTATAAGTAATGGATTCTCGTTCTACAAAAATGTGCTGAGAGTCACAGATTTCGACTAAGGCTCCTTATTGAAGTTATCCAGATTTCATTTCATGCTGCCTTTACGAGTCACATTGGATTATACAAAACTTGCTGCCAACCCCGACTTCGTATGGATTAATTTTTTGTTAGGTTAGGTTAGTTTCTATAAATTCAACTCAACTCAAATTACTTTATTATAGACTTACTTATTAATGGTCAAATTAAACATTACTAAGGGTTTGAAAAAATAAAGACGCTGACCTAGACTGAAAAGAACCGTCGAAAGAAAATCAGCGAGTCTTTTTTTTGTCGAGTTAAAAACCATCTATGGAACCATCCAGGATCTATTTTAAAAAATAGCGTATAACTAACAGTCACATTAAAAATATATTTTAGATTTGATAGATCATTTTTTTGAGGATTGTATGCGCTATAAACATCACGCAACGTTACACGGTATATTTTTTTTACCTAAAAGATCGGAATCAGCGAATGAGCTAGTATTAAATAAAAATAAAATGGTCATTAAAATTCTACGAGACAGAGTGCATTTGAATAATTAACAGGATATGCGTAAGCTTTGATAGGTCAATTACATCGGCCGATTCAATTAGGCCAGAGCTTCCATCCCATCCGTCGGATGCAAGAGTATTAAGGCGAATATTCTAGATAGTTTTTTTTTTATTCAAAATATTTCACAACGAGTCTACATATTTGTAGGTCTATGTTTCGACCTCGGACTACCGCTACGTCAAATTTCATTACGATTTTTTACAGTACTTACTAGTTATACTAGTAGTTTTTTTTATCATTATTATCAATCTATATTTACTTTTAATATAAAGTGACACTGGTTTGAAAAATAAAACACGAGTAAGACTCGGCGAGACAAAGGCAAACAAACAAATGGGGCACTTAATGGCGGACCAACGACCATATACATGTATATATGTTAGAGGGGTAAACCATTCATTGCAAGATTTTTTTTTTCATTTAAGTATTAAAATTTATTTCTTTTAATGTTTAGTATATATTCGTATAGGTTAAGTCAATTATTTAATTTTATAATGTGTGGCTTATTAAACTAACCATTGCTTCAATCTAACCCTTAACCATTGGTTAGAGCCAATATACTATAGTATACTGTTATGGAATCTTTGCATTATTATTAATACATACTTAAAATATTCAGCTTAAGCTCAATCCCACCATAAATAAATCGCCATTTCCGTATGTGAAACCTAATATTATATAAAGGCAGATATTTGAGCTGCAATAAGTTCATTTAATTATACTGAACAAAATTAACATTACAGACGGTTCGCCCTCAAAGGGCTTAACTTGCTGTTGGTCGTTATCGTCCCTCACAATGAATTTACGAGCTGTTTCTAGTACTTATGTATATGAAACTATGACAGGGTTGTGCCTGTGTCTTATCTATATGTTTTTTTCCTATATAGTATAAGTCGGAGATGGCCCTGTGATTAGAACGCGTGCATCTTAACCAATGACGGGTTCAAACCCAGACAAGCACTACTGTTTTTTCATGTGCTTAATTTGTTTCTAATTCTTGTCGTGCTCGACGGTGAAGGAAAACAACGCGAGGAAACCTGCATGTGACTAATTTCAACGAAATTCTGTGGTAAATTTATAGACTGTTGATGATGGTAATTATACTAGTCGTCTATGGCCTCGCTTGCTTTTTAGTTATTATTTCATGAATATGGTTCAGTCTGTTGTGTGTTTGGGGGTGCATTGACAGTGTTTGAAGTCCTTTATATTCCTTTCAAATGTGTGTACATATTGGTTGATTAATGATAATTTATAAATAAATCCCAGTAAAATCTAGAAAGTAGTCGTATCCATACTGATATTATAAAGAGATAAAAAATTATTTTTTGTATGTAGAGGGTAATCCTCGCAACGAATGATCGCATTCTATTTATTTACTAGTAAAAAAAACCTACGTTATTTCTACTTAATATTATTTTTTTTATATTAATAACAACAACAACAGCCTGTTCATTCTCACTGCTGGGCTAAAGGCCTCCTCTCCCTTTGAGGAGAAGAGTTGGAACATATTTCAACACGCTGTTCCAATGCGGATTGGTGGAATACACATCTGGCAGAATTTCTATGAAATCCGACACATGCAGGTTTCCTCACGATGTTTTCCTTCACCACTGAGCACGAGATGAATGTAAACACAAATTAAGCACACGAAATAGCGGTGCTTGCCTGGGTTTAAACCCGCAATCATCGGTTAAGATGCACGCGTTCTAACCACTGGGCCATCTCGACTCTATTATATTAATACATTAAACCCATATAAAGCCGGACGGTTATATATAGCCTATAAAAAAATTAAAAACGTCTGAAAGTATCACCAAATATATAATTATAGTTGAGTTACTTTTGAACTAGTCTGTAATATTCGTATCGTACTTGTAGTTAAGGAGTACCGTTAAAGTTATCGTTGAATATTCTTGAAAACAAGTTCTGAGTTTGGAGTAACATTTCGCGAGGTAGTTTTTAATCTTAATATTCACTTGATGGTAGTTCGTTTATCTGGAGTTCGAAGTTTGTATTTAGTTCGAGAAGTTTAATAATTTTATCTCACTATATGTGTATACTAGTAATCGCCCACGGATGCGCTCGTTTTAGAGCGTCGGTTGTCACGTTTTTTGAGTCGAGATGACCCAGTGGTCAGAACACGTGCATTTTAACCGATGATTGCGGGTTCAAACCCAGGCAAGCACCGCTGTTTCATGTGCTTAATTTGTCTTTATAATTAATCTCGTGCCCAGTGGCGGAAAACTTCGTGAGGAAACCTGCATATGTCTAATTTCATTGAAATTCCGTCACATTTGTATTCCAAAAACCTGCATTGAGACAGCGTGGTGGAATATGTTCCAAACCTTCTCCTCAAAGGGAGAGGAGGCCTTTAGCCCAGCAGTGGGAATTTACAGGCTGTTGTTGTTGTTGTTGTCACGTTTTACGCAAAAAAAGTAGCCTATGTCCTATGGAGTATCATATATATATTGGGGGATTTAATTAATCATAGTAAGAAGGTGTATATAAACTCTCATCCAATATTTTGTCCTGTTAGGGGTGGAATTTATCAAATCCTTTCTTAGTGGATTCCTACGTCGTAACATCTAACTGCATGCCAAATTTCAGCCTGATCCATCCAGTGGTTTGGGCTGTGCGTTGATAGATTACTATGTCAGTCAGTCAGTCAGTCACCTTAGAGTTATATATATTTAGATGATATATGTAAGTATCATAAAAAAATAGAAATGTCTTTAGGTATTATGAAATTCTTGATGAGGATTCCTGTAAATCCTTTTTAATCCACATTTATCACTATATCCTTACAAATAAAATTTTTAAGCGTCAATAGAGCAATTGTTTACGGGTCTAACGATGGAAAAAGTTACAGGTTCGTTCCTGATCCCTCGGGCTAATGCCGTCCCCTCTCCTAACACAAGTCATAAGCTTACATATAATAGAGCTACTCTCAACCAGTTGTAGCATATACAATACCTCATAAACAGGACTAGTATATAAGGAATTTGTTAGTACTGATTTAAGAACGAAAATGCGAAATTATACATATAATACTTTAATAGTATCTTTATCCATAAAACGATCACATAATATTTTATATATTATATATACAATAGCTATAGCTATATTCGCGTAGTTTTATCTGCTTTAAGCTTAAAATATTAATTGTCTATCTAAGATTAATCGTTCATTTTTTTAAATCCAACTCGTAGACCCTGATATTAGTGGGATAACATAAATATATTTATGCTTTTAATTAAATTAGATTTATTTAATTTAAAAATAAAATCAATTGTAAAATGTTATTAAATAATATTTATATTTGTTACAGATTCCGTTCCTGAACGTAATCAACAGATTGGTAAGAATTAAGTGACGTTTACCTGCCTTTTAATTAGTTAAAATAAAATATTATTAAATGCCTTTTGGATTCAATTGATAGTTGCAAGTTCTATTAATGACCAACATTGTAACTTTAAGTACTTATTTTGTGTACAAAATCTATTTACACATAATTTTTTGACAATTCGTCAATTTTATCGAATTAATATTACCGGACGTTGTAAATGTATACTCATTATCAATGTCATATGACATTAGTAAACATTGCTTCTAGCATTGATTTGCTGATATAAGAAGTTTAAATTATCCTTCGTATACATTTATCCGCAATTCATTCGAACAAAACTCTATTCTGGTAAACGAGGTTCAACAACCTCAATCCAACAGCCCAAACAAACGGAAAGCGCAATATTAATAAATACTTCCTCCTCTGATTAAACGATCTTATTGCTATCGTGGGAAGGTTCATTATTGTTGGTTCAATGTCAGCCTGACATCGGACGTGTAATTGTGAGTTTCACGCGTCACTGGATAGAGCCATGCGGATGGCATGTCCCGGGAATTGAGCGCCAGGGATTCGTTAGAGCTGTCTCGATTTCAATTTTGTTCCTCAACCGCTCATATTGTGAATGTATTTAGTTTTGGAAACATTTCGTATATAAGTTTATAAATTGTTGAGTGAAATTGTTTGTATTTCAGTTAATACCCGACCCGTCTATTCAATTATGGACTTATAGTTGTTCGTATAAGCAGTGATGTTTAAGTATTTACTGTAATCTCAAAGCATATAGATACTAGTTCTGAGAGTAAGCTAGATTGTTTCTTTGATAAAGTATACTCCAATACGTTTCTTGAAAAGTCAGTCAAAATTTGTGCAATAAGAAAGGATTCACTTAAATTTAGTGCTATACTACATGCTCAGAATGTAGTGAAGAATAAGTTAGAACCTAAGTGATTAATCGTTTTATTAAATTTAATTATTTAGGTATGACGAAACATAACAGTCTCTATATTTATAATAATATTATAAATGCGAAAGTAACTCAGTCGCTTTTTATACCTAAAACTTAAACGGCATGACTAAAACGCGAGTAGAGTCGCGGGATACACCTTGTTTGTTATACAGGGAGACAACTAGTAAAATATAAATAATTAGAATTGAAAGAGCAAAGTATATGACTTTCAGAAAGGCTTAAAGTACGCCGTGTCCATTTTACTATAAATTTTATATAAACAACCCTGGCGCAATGGTTGGAAAAAGGTAGAGCCCGTCTGACAGCGAATAATAATATCCATATGTAATAACAGAGTTGCTGTCGTAACGAAAATGATAATTTCTCCTGGCTCAGAATCGCAGGTAATTATAATTAGTTTTAATATGATTATAACACTAAAACCTTTTTGGTAACCGAGGCGTAATAAAAGTTATAAATGATAATACAGAGTAATAATAATATATAATAATGGCAGCGGTTGCTACGGTGTTGAGTAATGTCAGACAGATCGCTTAGGACGTTGAACTTTGATAATTAACTATTTATTCTTCACGACTTCACACGCGTAGAATACGAATCTACGAAAAATATATTGAAAGAGTATTTCTCTTATCAAGGAATATTATTTTCTAATTTTGGATCTGAAGCCTTTTTGCCAGTACAACTCTACGTTTTACACAAGACGTATGAGTTTTTACATAATTAATTTGTTATCTCTAAGTAACTATATAAAAATATACTAGGAATATGATACTAGCATAGATTTGGTACTCCTGTTTCATAAACTTGATATTTATGTAATTAAATTTGCTCGTATATTATCTACATAACAGCCGTTATTCACCTAGGCTATACACCTACATACGCTATATTGTATTTAAAAAAAAATATATAGGCATACTAAATTTTTCATATGCTTAATGAAAGAACACAATAAAAAATCTATATTAAAATGTTAACAGAAGTTACTGTAGCCGAACCTTTTGGTCTCGCATATTAGATTAAACATGACTTTGCTTTATTACATACTGCAGTCCGTCTGTTCATTATTTACATCAAGTATACAAATGACGAGGCAGTCACATCGACTTAGAGTTTATTTCTACTAATTTTTAAATCTTATATAATGTGGTGCTTGCATGGATTTGAACCCGCAACCATCGATGCACGCGCTCTAACCACTGGACAATCTCGGCTCTTACTCTACACGCTGGACATCTTATGATTAAAATAAATAAGTTATTTTCAGGATTAAGGTCTTATTCCATTTTGAAGAGGTTGTGAGGTTATTCCTTCACGATACTCAAGAACTCTTTCGATTTTTTATTTTATATTAACATTTTGAAGAAGCTGAGTATGAGTTGTCATTCCCAATAGGGAGCAATTAGTGAATATTTTCGCAAGTCAGTGTTTTCGAGCCTGTCAATTAATTGATTGATGGTATAAGTTTTTGAAATATTTTGATAATATTATTACGTTTTCATTAAATTAAATCAATTTATTAATAAACAGAATTGATCTTAATTGATTATTTCACGAGTATGAAAACTATCTTAATGCCATGAACTAACAAGAGTACAAATTATTATTAAAAATAATCTATCGTAAAGATTTTTCGATACTCAGTCATGTCTCAGAGCTTGCATCATGAGTCGCACAAAGGAACAAAAACTCACAATAAAAATACACATTTTAATTTAAGCTACCTTCAAAGGGCTCAGCTTGTCCTATATAACCTTACCTCATTAATCAAAGGTCTACACCCACACACGACATAACCAATGTTTTCACGAAATTTATAAAATAATGTATTTTCTCAGACGGTTAATGAGAAACCTTTTAACAATTATTCGACCTGTGTACGGAGGTTAAAAGCTACTTGGAGGTCACGTGACGAGAGGTGGTCGCCTCCCATAAAATTTCACCTGGTGATCGAATTATTTTTCGATATGGATTTTGCCACAGAATTTTGTATAGTGAAATACCTGATAAAAGCACTTTCGACTTTAACAAATACGATTACGAGGCAATCACATCAAATACATGAGTATGTGTTGGATGCGACCGCCTAAAGTGACTGATGCTAGGTCCTGAGTATAGTTAGTCCTGAGTAGAGTCCGAAGTCTGGTTAGTTAAAAACAAAGAGTTGTTTGTTTTTCTGTTCAAAAATTATCAATCACAGCACGGTATCTTCATCATTATTAAGGTAGGCTGTTATGTGAAGGAATGAGGACCATGTTTGGGGAAGGTTTTGAGCATGAACATGAATGGATATAGAGAAAGGGCATGACCAAAGAAATGATGGGTGAATTGTGTGAAAGACGATATGGCAGGAAATTATGTTATTTGTGAGATACATCATACATGGGTATGCTGCTCCGATCCCAAGTAAAATGAGGGTAAAGGCAGGATCAGGAGGATAAGAATGAGCAGCTTCTTGGAAGTTGAAATCTAGTCTTGTGTGTCGAAAAACACGTAACATCGTTGTTCCAACTTAATAGCAACTAAACTCATAACGCACTTGTGTACTATATAATATGTCCCAAGTAACTCGGTGGCTAACTATTAGCCAGCTGGCTAGTCTCTTGAGATTTTCCGGCGCCGCTGAAATCGTTCAGGTTGACATCACGTAACATCGATCAGGAGCATTAGACTCACCCTAAATTGATTATAAATTTATGACTTTCGAAATGAGCAAAGTTTTTTGTATTGTTTTGCGTCTGTAATCTGATTGCTATGTAATGGAAGAAAGAAAATTTTATTTAGGACACGGCACGATTGAAAAAGTAATAACAAACCTGGCAAATAAATGTCAAAAATATAATACTTAGTCAAAAAAGTACCACTAAAAAGAAGAATGAAAGATAAGAAGTCTGAAAAGCAATGACAGCAATCGCGTCCTATATAGGTGAACCATTCAGCTTCCAAGTTGGATTCCAAAAGCAAATGCTGAATTTTAATGGTATCCTATGTAGCTGTATCATTATGATATTATTATATGATTATCATGATGACTTCCTAACTTGTTTTGGTTATGACGTTTATTAAAGACATTAGCTATCAAATAGACATAATCCAGATCATAACATAATGCACTACCTATAATCTTATTCTTACAAACTAGAATGAGTTTAAGTGCTCTCCTTTGCACGGCAGTGTAAGCACTTTTAATTTCTGCACTGCAAATTTCTTAACGAAACCCAATGCCTTGTTTGATCCGACACTGTCTATGAACCCAGAACCTCAAGATAACCAGTCTTATAAGCTAGCCATTAGCTAGGTACACGAACTAAGCAATCGACCCACACACAGGTCAAAAGCCTATTAACGTTTCTCCAGCGAATGAGGTTATTCGTATTCCCGATACAAAGGAGAGCATTCGTTAAAATTAATTGATTTTATCCTTATAATACTCTTAACTAGACTAAACAATTTAATTATTTCATTCAGATTATATCTAAAATACACTTGAACATTTTATCAACAATAATTATATTAAACAATATAATGGTATGGTATGGCTTTTGTGTGTTGTTCGTGCTGAATTTTAAAACTGTTTTTCTCTCAGAAACTTTCCGCAAGCCTTATTGGTTTCGAAGGATGTCGAACTTGGATGAAAATCTCAAAGCTTTATCTGCATAAGAAATATCTATTCTCGCAATATTGTCGTGAAAGTGGGGCAGGCTTAAGAGGAGACATTCAGCACTCCTTACCCTAGTTTTTTAAGTCCTGTTCCCTCATTTTATGATATTTTAACTGTGCAAATTTTAATATAAAAGCTAACATCTATTCCAATATTTACTTCGTAAAAGTAATTTCCTCGAAAATAGAAATATATTTATATCGTTTCTGGTTGATATTCCATTTATACATTTTTGAATGAATATTTGGTTGGTCGGTTAGAATTGGAATCAGTAAAACGTATTTGTTTTTTTTTTTAGTAAGAATTCTTCAGTGTCCTCCAGTATATTGCCAATGTTACGCTTTCTTACTTGGAGAGGCTATCGTTGATCGGAAAGAGCTTCTGTCGTGTCGGATATGCTTGTTATCTGACCATTAAAGTCAGTGAATAAACTCAATATATAGTCAGTTCGAACATAAAACACATTTTGTTATTGTTATGTTGTTGTTGTATAGCATTAATATATGTCTAGTAATATTAGGTTCTGACTATTCGAAGTTTATGTATTTCTAATATTGTAACACTTTTTATTTATTTCATGCAATGTTATAATGTATTTTATTTGATACCTAAGGAGAAAATGTAAGCAGTAATATTTAATCACTCGACTTTTATACCGGTTTAGTTTTGAGACACTTGTTTTCTATTTATAACCTTAATGTTACCTTGATGTATTGTAAACTTATGCACGCGATGTTGTTGGCTTTTCAATGGACGTTTTTAAGATCTGCGTCTCCCCTGCCTGAAGTTTCCGAGTATCTGTTCTAGTTTTAGCACAGTTGTTTACGAAATGCCCGCAACGGTGACGTTTTGTATAATTTATTAAATATGTCTCGCTTAAAAACGGCACATTTTTCTGCACGAGACTCTACCTATATTGATACATATTTATGGCAGGGTTACTTATGAATTACACACACCATCCCATTTTTTTTTAAATTTTTTTCTTAATTCTGCAAAAATCATCAATTTAAAATTGGTATTAGAACATGGAGAAGATAGGAATATCTTTCATGTTTTTAAAAACAACAAGCCTCTGTTTGAAAATAAATCTGGTGTCCACTGTTAATTTTGATAGGTGTAGATTTTGTTTGATTGTGTCTACTTCTTATTTACATGTTTAATATTTATCCTTCTTAGATGTGCTAGAAGAAGTATCTTCAAGAAGAGCTTGCTTGCTTGCTTTTTAGTTCTGTTCTAATATTTTTTGGATCTTTTTTATTTCTGGTTCCTATAAAATACTGTTGCATAATATTCAATATTTTAAGGAAGTAGGCCAGGCTTTGTAGGATTTTGTATAATATTATTCGAGTTCCTTCGCCTGTGATCCTTTTGTGAGCGTTCATTGCGTTCGCTCTTTACACATCCTTGGAACCTTTTTATTTCAGCTATCTGTGTTTGTGTAGACGGCCTCTCTGCTCGCTTTTTCGTTTGTATACGCTTTCGTGATGGTGATGTCGTTGTTGGAACTCTTTGAAATATTTATGTTCTTATGGTAGGTATTATTAGTGAAAGCTTGTTAAAGGTTATTGAAGAATGTTATGGAACTTTTCCGCTGAACACGTTAAGTTGTGATAAATAATAAATAAAATAAAGGGTCAATTATATGTATTTTTTGGTATCTTACCGATGGCTTTGTGCGAGCCCAACTGATAGTAGCACCACCAAGTAAATACTTCAAGGTCAAATTTGATCACCGTATAAATGTCACGCTCAGCGATTTTCATATGAAAATACTTTTATATAGTATCCTTATAAAGGATGGGATGGAAGCAAGTAGGTCGTTCGTTTCCCGCGAAGCCTTGCCACATTTTCTCATTCCTGGTCTAAAATATTCTTTGTATTTTCTATACGAATGGTTTATTATTCGGAAATAATCGTCTTCGCGCGCACTCTCCATTCCTACTTTTATATTTGTGATAACAATGTTTTATTGTTTCCGTTATTAAAAGTACGATAGGGAATAAAACTAGAGTTTTCTACTAACTTTTTGTTATACGTAACTTGGGTACTCGATCTTTTCGCTTCGACGGAATACTTGTTTTGTTGCCATCTGGAGCAAATTAATTTACGGCAGTCTTAGTTATATAGTACAAAATAGTTGTAAGTCGCTTAGATGGCTTGGTGGGTAGAATGCGTAGTTGATCTTAACAGAAGTGGTGGGTTGAACTCGAGGCAACTACAATCGAATTTTCATGTGCTTAGAGAAATATCGTGACGTAATCCACGCGTGCCACAAATATCTGCTATTCATTATTCCAGCCCGAACTGATGGATCCCATCATCTTCACAGAAGGAAAAAATAATAATTATAGTTAATTCCTAAAAATCAAATACAGGTGGACTAAAAAAAACATATATATTTTATATATAATGTTCAATGTTATTAATAAGAAAAAAATATATGAAAGGTTTGATAAAAAACCTCTTGTTGTCCCATTGTTAGGTCAAGGACACCTCTAAGCCACATCGCAATTTTGTGGGTCGACACAAGATAGTTTCTACATTTTAAAATTTTGGCCCGAAAATCTTGGCTCATTGAAATCAAAACATCCTCACACAACACGTAGAATCTTATTGTGCCAAAATCTCAATGTTATCCCTTCAGTGATGTTTTGTCTTTTCGAAACAGTGCAGTACTTGCACTCGCCTTTTATATCTCGCAGGACTCTTTACTCGCTTTCATATCGCGAGCGTAACTTAAAGTCCTATTGAAGAATTACTTACGTGACAATGGACGGATGTAGACTTGAGATTTCGTCACTAGAGAAAATTATTCACCTTTAATGATTTCCTTATAAAGAACGTGAAGTCACTTTAAACGATAAAATGAAAGCGGGTGAAACTGTTAAGCACAGCTTCTTATAAATAATTAACGTTAACAACCTATAAACTTCCCACTGCTGGACAAGGCCTTTTCTCTCTTTGAAGAGAAGGTTTGGACATATTCCACCACGCTATTCCAATGCGGGTTGGTGGTATACATATGTGGCAGAATTTCGATGTAGACACAGGCAGATTTTCTCACAATGTTTTCCTTCACTGCCGATCACGAGATGAATTAAAAACACAAATTAAGCACATGGATATTCAATGGTGCCTGCCTGGGTTTGAACCCACAATCATCGGTTAAATTTTTAGCGTTCTAACCACTGGGCCATTATAAATAATAATAATACATAATCAGACCTTAGAAATGCACTGCATCTACTTAAATAAGTATTAAAAATATATTTATTTACTGCTTGTTGCAATTACGCCGTCCAAAAAAACAAAAACTTTTAAATAATAATTATATAAAATCAAACCTCTAAAACACGCTGCTACATATAGAATATAAGTTTAGTATTTATATATTTTATTTATGTATTTATTAATATAGGATAAACTCAAGTTGGTATTATGAGTTTAGTTTGTATTTCATTTGTTCTTCCGTGAGTATTGCAATAAGTAAAATATCTATAAATATATGTATTATAAACACTTTATTAGTTAGAAAACAGTAAAGATGGATTCATGACGGTTTTTCTCCGTAGGTATATTTCCACATGTTGGTATATAAGCTCGTATAATGAAGAGTAATTTGAACTTAAATCTAGTTTTTAATATAAAAGTTTTTAGTTTAAAACCTGATGTGAATAAATTTTATGATGAAGTACCAGATAGATCTATCATTCAAAGTCTGAATATGGTAATTTAAAGTCTTATAAAATAATATTCAACTATATAAACAAGCGAATAGGAGCGCTCTTTACAATATCTGCTCCCATCATGGCCGCCTGGTAACCGGCTTTTATGTAACGGCTGCAGTTGAAAATTGCGCAACGTCCAACAGAAATGCTACAGCCTTGATGTCAGCAACTATAAATAGCTTCTCCGGCTTGCCATCTTCCACGTCACTTGGAGATGAAGTTCCAATTACTGGAAGACCATATTATAACTATCTACCAACTTTAAACTATCTGATATTAAACGTAAAACTCGTTTATATATGTTTAATTATTAATAGTTCTGTGTTCCAAATTTAAAAATATCTTTGATACTAAAAAAAATATCTTCGTAATTTTCAATTCGTTCAAAGAATTTGCCAGTTATTCATTTCTTTGAACACTAATTAACGTCTCATCAATTAAGTTCTGTTAAGTCTGAATTGTCTTCGGTCAATGGCATTCGATACGATCGAAAGCTTTCAGTATTTAGTCGCATTAGTCTTACTTGGATCAGCTCTTTAGAAACTCTATGTAAGATTATTACCATAATTCAAGGAAGAAAATAATTAAAGATAATATCTTGGAAATTTGTCCAAATTATATGCCGAATTAATACTACTGTTAAACATTTACATAGATTAAACTTTGCACTGTTATGATAATATTTCGAAAATAGATCCAACAGTTCCAATGACTAAGATATAATCTGGCCTACTCCTATTGTTTCCAGAGCCAGTAGCATTTGTATTGATCTCTCTCATTTCTCTGCAAACTTCACAACTGTGACGCAATCTCCGATATGCAGCCAATAAGCATTGAAGAGCCCTCGCTCCTCATGTTAGGCTACCCTTTCTCTACAACCTCTCAGCTTGTCCTTGGAAGGAAACCCTTACTTTGAAGATTGAATCCATTATGTGATTTAGTCTCATGCTCGTCAACCTCACGATATTGGAATTGTTTAACCACTTAAAGTAAGACCCAATTTAAAATATATCATGTAATGTCGACGACATATTTTATTCAAAAATAGTGCCCACAAAATTAAGTTTCTCATTTGTGCAAATGTTTAAAACATTTAGTAAAATTCAAATAAAACCGTTGTCAAACTATACGTAATACTTCCAAAATTATACGATCTTTTCAGCTGAAAACTTTTTTCTGAAACCAGAAAATGAAATTTAAAAAATATATCATAAAAAATTATTAGTGAGTGAGTTATGTACTTATACGACAAGTTGAAAGATGTACGCAAAATTCAACTTTATATATTTTATGTTGAGGTTCAAAATTATATAGAAATACTAACCGCAATCCGCTGTCGAATTGTACTTAAATCTAGGGATGCGTATTGAAGGGCTCTCCATTCGATAGACTTCTGCCCCGTCCTCTCGTCAGTCCTCAGCGTCGCAAGTACTTTTTCTAATTAATAATTAAACTGAACCAGCACTAAAACTTACCCTCTTAAAAAGATAGTACAATAGCTATAAAATGTGGAAGGATTTCGTGTTCTCATTTTGAGCTTATGACGCAAAAACCTGTTCTGATTTTTTAGCTTATTTTTTACCGAGTTGGACTGTGTTTTGACTTCTACTTGCCACGTATGTACATACTTATATGTAAAAATAAATTGTTTTTGCTGATAATAAATTATTATTATTATTTTATACAGTAATAAAAGAACTTATAGGGTCTTATGGTAAGTTTTTCGTCTTGGTCTTTGAATTTTCTTCGGAAATCTCTAAATAGAAAGAGTTAAAATATGCTATTTTGTAAAAAGTGTCAATTTTAGGACATTTTAAAGTACTGGGCTAAGGCCTTTTCTTTCCTTTGGAGAAGGTCCAGTGCGGTCTCATGCACCACGTAGTCTCACACTAGATAAATTGTAAATACAAATTGAACATAATAATTAAATCATGCTTGATGCTGCGGGCTCGAACTCAGAGTCGTCATTCCGGATGTACATTTTGTAACCACTGAGCTATCACAGCTGTTGTTAGTAACGTTGATTTACATCCAAACAATTGTTGGGCGAAAAAGAAATGGGATGGAAGTTCCTACAGAATGCTTTAATCGTAAAAAAGTACCATGATATTTGAATAATGGATTCTGGCGAAGTAATTCATGGTCCATCACAACAACAGAAACGTAATGCGTAACGAATTGTAGCGCAATGTTGTCAATTATTTAAAAAAAATGTTATGTATTCACAGATACTAATCCCACTAATTAATTAAGTGAAAAAAATAAAAGCATTTTTTTTGCTATAGGGATGCGGACGAGCATATGAGCCACCTGATGGTAAGTGGTTACCACTGCCCATAGACATTGGCGCAGTTAGAAATATTATCCATTCCGTACATTGTCAATGCGCCACCAACCTTGGCAACTAAGATCACTCATCCTTCGAACCGGAACACTACAAAAAATAAGTACTGTTGTTTGGCGGTAGAATATCTGATGAGTGGGTGGTATCTAACCAGACGGGCTTGCACAAAGCCCTACCACCACCAAACTAATATAACATAAACAATAGCATGTCACTAGTAATACTTTTTATGGTACAGGTTGCCAAATTAGCCTGATGTTACGACAAGGTAACGCCCATATTCATTGGCGCTGTAAGAAATATTAACCATTTCTAACATCGCTAATGTGCTGACGATGATTTGTCCCATGTGCCTGTAGTTACCAGTTGACTCACCCGTCAAACCTGAAGACAAATGCTAAGTATGGCTTTTTGGAGAAAGAATCTCTAATAAGTGGGTTGTACCATTAGGTGGGTTGAAGGACTTGTACAAAAGCTATCATGTTGGTTTGCTGCTACTAGTATTGATTTATTTGCGAGGGTTTTGTTGGAAATAAACGTTTCTCTGTGTGTTATAAATACGTATGAAACAGTAGAGTTCATAATTACGTTAATTTTACCATAAGATTAAGGTTTCAAAACCTTTTGTTTTTAATTCATCTTGTGTGATGAAGGAGAATATCGTGATAAGACCTGTGTGATGTGTCGGACTCGCAACTAAAGTTGTATTTAGCAACCCGTATGTGAAGATTATTAGCTGAGATGGCCCAGTGGTTAGAACGCGTGCATCTTAACCGATGATTTCGGGTTCAAACCCAGGCAAGCAGCATGTGCTTAATTTGTGTTTATAATTCATCTCGTGCTAAGTGGTGAAGTGTTTAATTTCATCAAAATTCTGCCACATGTGCATTCCACCAACCCGCATTGGAACAGCGTGTTGGAATACGTTCCAAACTCTCTGCTCAATTGGAGAGGAGGCCTTATCCTAGCTGTGGGAAATTAACGGGCTGTTACAATACAATACAAACAAATGTGAAGATTCTGTTGGAATACGTCCCGAACCATTTCCTCAAAAGAAGAAGCCTTAGACCAAAAGTGGGAAATTTAAAAACTGTTATGTTACTAAATCATTGTTTTCTAGTAATTTTCGTAATACATAATCCTTAAATTTAACTTCCAAAGATATTGTTTTCCAAATACATAACAACGAACATATGATATAACTTAAATGGCGCTTCAATTGATTGTTACGTTCTCATCGCGCGCTAACCCTGTCGCTTAACAACCGCCCTGCACTCGGCAAAGCGCAGTCGATGTAGGGAACCACTGCGCTCGTGACCTTGTTACGAGGTCGTTGGCCCGTTACGTACCCCTATCACGCCAATGTGAATTTTGAAAATATACCCTATCTGTATATCTTTGCGCAAAGAGTAAAATTTTATAGTGGAATGTTAGTGCAACGTAAAATATTAAGTGCTTAAAGCGCTTTATTATTGGTTTCTAACAAGTTGAAGTTTAATGACGTAATTGTCATTTTTTTTCAATATAGTTATTAATTTGTTATTAATCAATTTGATTGAAAAATTTAATCGCTATGTATGATAAAAATAGCGACATAATTTATCCAACATATTGTGACTGTTTTTAATTATTTGTAACATAATTTTCAATTTTACGTTTTGATTATAATTTAATTTATAATTATTTAAGTATCGTTTATGTTATATTATTTGTTAATACGAGAGCTTCAATTGTTATTTAAGACATTGAGGCATTCATTAAAATAAAAAAAAACTTTTACGTTCAAATGAATAAGGGTTTTCAATTGTCGTAAACAATAGTTTAATAACTTTGATTAATTATAGGTCAACGAGTTCTAAAAAAATTCAGCTATATAAGATTTAAAAGAATTTCAACAAGTTACTCTTTAAAAATGTAAAGAAAAAATTTGTAAAGAAAATTCGTTTTTAATTACAAAAATCAACTGCAATAGACCGGCACACTGAACTAGAACGTTAAGCGCTTAAATTGCAGCGCTCTTACGTGGTTCAGCGGGCGTTGGCACGTTCGACACAACGGCACGCGGTCTCGACGACCCATTACAGCGCTGCCGCTGCCGTTGGAGCGCAACGATTATAGCACTCGCCAACTTAGCGCTGAGCGTAAAGCTACTTTTTGTATATATATTTTTTTCAATGAAAACATAAAATGCATGTTTTTATTATTGTTTCAATGCGAAGTGGGTCATATGCTTTTGTTATGAAAGGCTGATTTTTTTTTTGTTTAATTTTCAAGTAATTTTCGTTTTTAATTGTAACGTAACAGTTTTATAGAATTACGAACAAAGGTGCTTTTTTAATTTAAATTAAATTATAAAATAAATCGATTTATTTTATTTAGTTACTATTCTTTCCTTATTAGATGCTGGCTAATAACAGTACTCGTGGCTATTAAAATTATATATGAATAGTTACGCTATGTGGGATTATTAGCACAGAGCTCATGGATCCGTTTTAGATAATTGCCAAAGTGACAGACCGCAAAATGTTTCACTATTGGATAAAGGCCTCCTGTTACGGGGATTTGAAGCTCGCTCCACCTCCGCAGGCTTGTTCGTGACTTCCTAACAATATTTTCCCTAATTTTCGAGCATGAAATTCATCTATACTAATATCATAAATACGAAAGTAAGTCTGTCTGTCTAACACTGCTGCCGGCGAAGCCGCGGTTTAAAACTATCACTAATAAACACATGAAAAGTAGCGTAGCGTTTCCCCCACTTGACCCCGTTATTTGATAATTGAATTCGACTGGTAGCTTTTTATAAGAGTTCATTAAAGCAAGTATGAAGGTACGGTTTTTAATTACAGAGGAATTATAAATACGTCCATTAACCTCTGCGACGGCTTATCATCCAGCATAAGAATCCATTAGAGTGTATATTAGATTAAGTCGAGTTTGTTTGTAATTTTATAATGAGTTTTTTTAAGCTGTTTCAATTTCGCCCAAGTTTCTAGCTGACTATTCCTTTGGCGCCGAGATGGCTCAATGGTTAGAACGCGTGCATCTTAACCTATGATTTCGGGTTCAATCCCAAGCACCAGTCGCCACTATATATATAATTAAATTTAAATTAGTAATTTAATTTAACGCTGTACAGTGCTCTAAACGTCGGGATGTTAAAAATAATTAATATACGCGATTCAAATCCATTATAGCTAGTTTTATTTTAGCTTAATTTGTGTTTATAATTCATCTCGTGCTCGGTGGTGAAGGAAAACAACGTGAGGAAACCTGTATGTGTCTAATTTCATCAAAATTCCGCCAAATGTGTATTCCACCAACCCGCATTGGAACAGCGTGGTGGAATATGTTCCAAACCCTCTTCTCAATTGGAGAGGAGGCCTTAACCCAGCAATGGGAAATTTACAGGCTGTTACTTTACTTTTTTACTTTTATTCATTTGGAATAAATAATGATAATTTATTTACTTGTATTTTACATATGCTCAGAAATTAATCTTCTGGATCGATCGAGAGATCGAGAAATAATCGAGTTTTGCAATATTTTTATTTACTTGTATATTCACATTTAGCCAAAATGAAAGAAGCTAAATGTAAGAAATGATAATTTAAATTTATTGTTGCCGTCCTTGTCTTTAGTCTTAATCTTTTATCAAGAAAGTACTATCAATATTAGCATCTCACTCGTTGCTGGCTTTAAATTTATGCAATAATGGAGCACTACCAGGCTGCTTCCCGTTCGTGGTGTGTGAAATAGATTATATACAAATGGCACAGCAATTTCATACAAAAAACCGGGCAATTGTGATTCGGACTCGCGCTCTGAGGGTTCCGTACCAACAGACCTATATATAAACTGACAATCATAAGTAATTTAAGTAACCTTATAACCTTTGGTTCCCTTTGCGTATTTATGGGAATTGCGACAAATAACACATATTTTGGTTGTGTGATTGAGGCGTATATAGAGGTTTTCTTTTTGATATTGCTTTTATATCTTTACGTTTTCCTGAGAATAAGCGCCTTGACGCACAGAACACGGACAACTAAGTAATCTTATAAGGGTTTTATTTTCTTTTAGATGTACGGAACCCTAAAAATGAGGAATAAAATCTGTCGGTGCACTACTCCGCGCTTCATCTCAATGCGGTGTTACGAACACTTATCTTAATAGTTCGGAATGAAGTAGCTGGCTATATGGTCCCATAGAATTTTAACTTTATTGCGTTTCAAGGAAGTTCGTCTTTATCGTAACTTTTAACATGTCGTATAAGATCCAAGTGGATTGTACTTTAAAGTTTATTTTTGAGTAAAAAATTTAATGCCATTAAATCAATACATGTTAAGTTAAGGTCACTCGTTAAATTTACATACGTTAGCGCCAATCTAAGTAACAATTTTTTAGATTTATTGTATTATCACAAGGAAAATCAGGCGATACAGATATTTGGCAGAATTTCAATCGACGCATGCAGGTTTCTACACGATGTTTTCATTTATTCTTGAACAAGGAATGCTTACTAGTCCAAACTTGACCCTGCTTGTTTCGACTAACATTCACTTGTCTAGATACAGATCACCTCGTTCCTAAAAAAAATATGGTGTATCTATACTCTTAGTAATATAATAGATACGTAAGTATTTTTGATGTTTGACGTAATTCGTCAAACATCAAAAATACTACATAAAGATATATGAAATTGCCTTAAAAATATATTTCCGTTAGTGGTAGTAGATCAGCGGTATAGTTTAAACAATTAATAAGAAAGTTTAATGCTTATCATATTGAATGAAAAATTAAAATAAATAATTTATGGTTTTAATACTTCAACTGATATACAATACAAAAGAATTGAAATCGCTGCAAAAACTGACTCCTTTCGTAAGTAAGGCTTCGTGGTTTCCTAGAAGGGAATGGGGAGGTTATTGAGATTGGAAATTAGTAAAACTTTCTTCGTAACCACTACTGCTTTGTGTTTGGAAATAAAAGAATCTGTCAATTTTTCTCAGGTTTGTGGATAGATTTTCGACAATCTTTAAGCAAATGTGAGCTTCCTTCATATTGTGAAGATTATAAGCACACAAGAATTTGAAACACTTAACAACAACACTTAGAAACGTCATATTTCAAATTAAGCTTAATTAACCAGCATCTCGGAACTAAGATGTTATTACAAAGAAGCGGTAAACTTAATTACCCCTTAAAAGTTAAAAGTGCCATAGTCTTCAGACCTGTGTCTGAAACATTGTTAGTTATATAGCGTCAATGAAATATTATGTACAATTTGAAATGGCGGACAGTTTATTAGCGCAACAGCGAAATGCACTCAGACCCAACTTCAAATAAGCATAACAATATATCGTAAAACAAGGGAATAACCGTACACCCCTCGACCAGTCTTCCACTGAAAATATAGCGCTATATAGCTTTGGATGCTTTGGACAAGATGTCTAATGTTTCGTGAAAATATCACTTGAATAGTAGTCCGTGGATTAAGATGAACAGATTCAGTATAACTCAATCATAATGCCTATTGTGGACCTAAGCCTAACGCCCTTAGGTTTGGAGCTTTGCCAAGTCGTGGATATAGTCGTGGTGTTACTCTACATTATAAGGGTTTTAATCCGAACATAAAATGTGTGTACAAGTGCCAGTTCTGAGAGGTGAACTTGTTGGTTAGAACACTTAAAGCTATAAGCTGTAATTGGCGGCTCCAAGTCAATTTTATCTTTCGATTCATCTCGTATTCGACAATTAAAGAAAACATGGTAAGAACACCAGCCTCTGACTTGTTGGATAACTAACTAATGCAGATTACTGCCACATGTGTCTCCGTCAAGTCTGCATTAGAGCTAGAGCAAAAAGGTAATTTTTTTTCTTCTACAAGCGACGAGAAGTTAATTTAGCTGTGGTGTATGTATAGGCTGTTACATTTAAAAAAAAACATGTTTTAATTTATTTTACGATGTTGTCTTTAATCGTTGAGGTTTTATGATATTTTAAGCTAGTTTTTATGTTATCATAAAGAATAGCAAACATTTACCGCAAGAATTTAATTTTGTTATATTGAAATTGAAAAAGTTACGCTATTTCAACTTCTTTATCCTTTTCTCTCAAGGCATTAAATAGTTTTATTTTATATTTCACAGCGCTGCTTTGTCACTGTGATACCGCCCTTAAATAAGTCTGGGGGTAGCTTCGATCCGGATCATCGAAATTGAAATATCATTATCGTCGGGCTTCTGAACATTTTCAACTTATACTCACAAAAATGGAAATCTTAAAACGTAGCAGTGCTCGAATATATTTTAACGGAATACACGACGATACTTTTTTAAACTTTACTAGCAGTCCATTGGCTAAGTATAGTTACTTTATTTTATTATTAGATTAAATAGAAAATACAAGAAATATTGAATTAATGAATCCGAATTTTATTTACCTCAAAATAAGAATTTTTTTCACTTGCAATCAAAAACACTACGACGAATACAGACTAATTAAGAAAAGAATATACATATAGTATATACATATACATATAATATATATTGAGAACGATTTTCTTACATGGCGAGCACTTCGTAAAACTGCTTTGTTTCGCTACGGAAATCTCGTAGCGAGGTGGTGACGTCACGTGTCCAATTACGCATTGCGCCCTCGCATACTTTGCGGGTTTCAAGAGTTTTAAATGTACTTACATCGTACGATACGAATACGATACGACTCCGTGGCGATGAGGGAATATTATTTTTTTATTATTTGTTATTTCAAATCAAGCTAATAAGTAAGAATAAATATATTTTTTTATCATGGTCAATTTTTTTTCATAAATCAAATCAATTTTATTCAAGTAAACTTCACAATGAAGCGTTTTTGAATCGACGATTTTTTTTATGGCATAGTTGGCAAACGAGCAGGAGGCTCACCTGATGGAAAGTGACTACCACCGCCCATGGACATCTGCAACACCAGGGGGCTTGCAGGTGCGTTGCCGGCCTTTAAGAAAGGATAATTAAATACTGCCACTATTTTTTTAATTTAACTTAAAACAATAAAGTAACTACTGTTAAAAGTCTTGTGTTCGTCAAATATAGATTTTATTTGCTGGACACAGAAAATAGTAATAATTCAATTATTCAACCGCCAGAGTCGTAGTTAATAAACTTTCAAATATCAAAGCGCTGTCAACAATGAGTAAGCTTTTTGAGGTATTCATAGAAATAACTTATAGTTAAGTAAAATTGAAATCAAAACAACTGAAGGTTAACCTACAAACAATAAGGAGATCTCGTAATGTAGAATCAAAGACATAAATTGTCTAGACAGCCGATGAATCTAGAATATTTTCACAATATAAATCACAACGATTACGTCACGTCAGATATAAATGTATTCTCCCCCTGAACCTTCGGTCTGGTTTATGTTCGGACGAAATTTATCGCCAGCAACTTATCTCTTTGGATTTTTCGTCCAGCATTGTTAGAAAATGTTGATATAATTTATTATGTTGGAGCGGTTTCGTTATTCAATTCCACCGAGTGGATTTTTTTTTTATTCATCTCTGACCTGCAAATGGTCTACCCGCTCTATCCACAGACAATGTGTTCCAAATTTGAATCATTTCTTAACTAACCAATGCGATTAACCTTGGGAACTGAAATGTTAGGACAACTGTTTCTGTAGTCACTCTGAGTAACTCGCCTTCAACAACAAACAACAGCCTGGTAATTTCCCACTGCTAGTCTAAGGCTTACTCTTACTTTGAGGACAAGGTTTGGTACATATTCCACCACAGGACACAATGATACTCAGTTTTGCTGTTTAGGTATGGCATATGTGATAACTAGAGATTATCTACTTAGAGAGGATTGCGGGAAATATTTTGCTAAAACAAGATTATATATGTAGGTCATACATATATCATATCATAATAATAATATATTATACCATTTTCATTATAAGGCTTACAGCCCAGGCACGAGAAATCTCACTGTCGGGCCCATGTAGTACAAGTAGTTCAGAGTTCATTAACAAGCTTATGTCTCTTATACGACAGAATCCATAATAGTACAGCGTATAGGATACTCCCTGCGTCCCGCCGGCCCGACTTACCTCGCCCCGCCCGGATTTCAATAGACGCTTCATTCGCTCTAAGCGGAGGGACATGCGTGCTCGTTTTATTGTAATTTGGAGAAAAGTGCTCGCCTTTTTTATAATAGTTGGTAGTTGGACCAGTCAAATTGGTCCCTTGATGAAAGTTGTCCCATAGACATTGGCGATGTTATCAAAATAAACTTTATTCAAGTAGGCTTTTACAAGTACTTTTGAATCGTCATTTAACAATTAAGTGAAGCTGCGGTTCTGAAAGTAGATTCTACCGAGAAGAACCGGCAAGAAACTCAGTAGTTATTCTTTTTCAACATTGTGTTTTAATCTTGGGTAGATATTACGTATACGTTCCTTTTGCATTTAGTTACACTGGCTCACTCACCCTTCAAACTGGAACACAATAATACCAAGTATTGCTCTTTGATGGTAGAATATCTCATGATTTGACAGTATCTACCCAGCGAGTTTGCACATAGCCCTAGCACCAAGTGACAGCATTGTTGCTTGATCAATTCTTAAATTATATATTTGTATACAAAGTTACCCACCCTTTACCTAATTCAGGAACTATGCCACCGTTCATGTACGATGCAGGTGACGATAACGACGTTTTTGTTTCATATGTTTTGTAGCGAGTAAAGGGGTTGTCCTTAACTGCCTACAATCTACTACCTACTCGCTAATGGGCTAGTACACATTCTTTTGTCTAAGATTAATTAAGTTACATAAGATTTTAACAAAAAAAACCAAATTTATTTTAAATAGGACGATAAGTCTAACCTCCCAAGAAATTTCAAATTTGAAATGGGTTTGAAATTACTACATTTTATTATGTTTCTATATACCACGTATTTTAAATGAAAACTATTTTAGACACTGACCTCTGGCATTGCGGCGTTTTTGAGCTAGAAAACGTATCACCTTCTAATACGTTTTTTTAAATATTTTTACCACCTCTTATTTTCAACCTTATACCTTTCACAGAAAGGTGAGATTCCGAAAACATTTTTCTAAATTTAAGGGCATAATTATTTTCAACAATGACGCACGAATTTCAACCCTATATATTTCGAGGTAGAGTCGTAATTTGTCTGATGATTTTATGAATAAGTTTAAGTGGGCAGTTCTTGGCAAGGTAGGCTGTTTTGATAAATTCGATCGAGTGCGAACAAAAACCGTAAATGTCGCCGATTAGATCGCAATCAATTGTAAATAATGCTCGAAACGCACGCGACTGCGCTTAAAAAACGTCTTATACAGAGAGGTAATCGTTATATTGTTAGTATTAAGGAGGTTTTAAGGAAGAAAAATTAACCGTCTAAATAGTAATCGCCTCCATAACACAGAAAAATCATTCTAATCATCTTACACCGTAATTTCGCTGATCTTAAATGTTATTGTAATAGTTACCCTATGCCCGTAATAAAGCTGGCTCACACAATATTCAAACCGGAAAGTAATAAATAGTATTACTATTTTGTCGAATATACTGTTAGTTAAATATACTTTAAGTCTCTTATATAAGAATTACTTAAAAAAATAATTTTATTACCATGATTTCGAAAACGTTTCTTAATTAGTTATCAAATGCTAGATTAAGATATTACAATCTTGAAATAGAATCTCATAACGTTCGAAATCTTGATTAACTTTTAAGAGAGCGTAATTAGATTTCGCAAAGATCAAATTATGCTAATGGAAGGTAGATCGTGTTCATTATTTTCCTTTTTATTTCGGTAATAAGCTGATAACCAATGAAGTACGTAAGAAACATAGTCATGCAAGATTATTGGGTATGAAGTAGGTATTTCATGCTACTAGTTTAGATGATCGCGGCTTCGCCCAAGGGTAAATACCCCCAGGGGGATATAGTGCAAGTGTTTGGTGTATTTTTAAAAGTAATCAATAATCTATTCTAGTTTAGGTGTTAAAGGTATAGATAAAGGTGACTAAATATATTCAGAAGAAACAGCCAAATATCCATCCATCCAAACTTATGTATTTATAATATTAGTAAAATGATGAGTCAGTACAATAATATGTGCTCTGCCTAACGGTTATACGTAAGACCTCGTTTCCTAATACACGTTCGCTTCATTGGAGGGGATCATACGTATTGGTATTTTCTTGAAGATATATGTTGCTTGTTCATTTAATAAAAATGGCCTAAAAAGTTTGATGGCGTTGAAATACAGGTACAGGAAACCAGTGAAAGAACTGTTAAATAAAAAGTGTAGTTAGTAATGAGTTATTTGAAAGTTTATCTCGGTAGAATCTACATTTCGAAGTAATACCACCGCGCTTTAATTTAATTAGCTTAACATTTAATTGTACACCGTTACATGACGTATCAAAAGTCCGTTAGTTCAGTATACTCGAATAAAGAATACTTTGATTTTACATTTTCATGGTAGTGATCCCTATAAACCATAGTCACTGGCACTTTAAACCTTCCCTTATATCAACATAGCTGACGTACGTAATCTTGGTGTATATTTTATTGCTGATTGGCCGTACTATACACTGAGAAGAGATTACCACACAATATGTTACGGTTCTATTTCAATTAAGTATTTTTTTATACACAAGCTGTTGTAATAAATAAAACAAACAACACACATTGAACATTATTTATTAAATATGCGTGTATAACTCGTGTCATGGCCTTGCCCGGGTATCGATCCCGCCCCTCAGCCGTTATTCCACACGCACGTGCGATTGAATTACAAATGATTTATGGTGAGCCTGCCGATGGAATTGTACAAATAATTACATCAAAACGAATTCATCATTTTAATAACAACGCCATGACGTATATAGTATTGTTCTTTGGAGAAATCAAATTGTTATTACACTTCATCATTATATCAAAGTAAAAAACAAAGTCGCATACCGTTGTCTGTCCCTATGTACGCTTAGATCTTTAAAATTACCCAACTGATTTTGATGAGTGTTTTTTCAATAGATATAGTGATTCGAGAGGTAGGTTTTTGTATATAATACACAATATAGTAAAGAAATAGAAGAAGTAAAGAAAAAGAAGAAGTTTCTGATGTCTTAAATAAACAAATTCTGTAGTATATTTAGTATCAGCATTGCACCCGGGCGGGTCGCTAGTATCTTATAAAAGCCTTCTGCAGAAGTTTATTTTTGGATGTAGCAATTTCTAGTCACTGATGTAACAGTGTCGAAGGTTATTAATAGAAAAAAAGAAATGTTTATTAGGACACGAGACACAATAAAAATAATGAATAAAAATAAAAAAAATAAAAACAACTGAAATAAAAAACATATTAACTAATGACTAACTTAATCTAAAAAAACAAAACAATGATAATTAATGTGTCCTAAAAGGTGTACCATTCAGCTTCCAAGTTGGGTTTAAAGAACCCAACGCTGATTTTCAATGGTACCCTGTGTAGTTGTGACGGGCGGGCTGTGACAATATATGTATAATAATGAGTACATATACTTACATTCATTCAGTATAGATCTATCTGTACGCATGGCAGTAACATCCGGAAAACTTTCTCTCTTCATTCGACTTTTACAAAGCAAAGTATCGAGTGGAACAATTTATTTCACGGAACGCTTACGCAAGTCTGTCTAAGTAGTTACCGACCGCTCATCACAAATTCTGACGCCAAACAGCAATACTTTTGTGCTCCGGTTTGTTGAGTAAGCCAGTGTTATTACAGGCATAAGGGAAATAATATTTCTATTATACTTATTAATAATATTATATATTTTTTTTATTACATATACTATATAGATATATGTATGTATACATGATTTATTTATAAATATCTAACCACTGGACCATCTCAGCTCAGCACGCGTTCTAACCACTGCTGAGATGGCCCAGTGGTTAGAACGCGTGATTCTTAACCGATGATTGCGGGTTCAAATCCAGGCAAGCACCACTATATATATGTGCTTAATTTGTGTTTACAATTCATCTCGTGCTCGGCGGTGAAGGAAAACATCGTGAGGAAACCTACATATGTCTAATTTCATCGAAATTCTGCCACATGTGTATTCGAACAGCGTGGTGGAATATGTTCCAAACCCTCTCCTTAATGGCAGAGGAGGCCTTATCCCAGCAGTGGGAAATTTACAGGCTGTTACTTTACTTTACTTTATAAATATCTATAATCTGCTTTATATTTTATTTATTAGTATTTTTTTTTATGTATTTGCTATATTTATTGAGTTGTATTCGTTATTATTTCATAATGTAAGTTTTTACTGCACCACCATATTGCCGTCTTCCATACACATTATCCTTCTAACCCAAAGGTTGTCTGGAAGAAATGGCTTATAAGCCATAAGACCGCCTTTTGCTTGGCCACCTTTTGCTTGGCCAAATTTTTTTTAAAGAAAATATATTTTGTATCTTTATGTATATTTGGTGTGCAATAAAGAGTTAAATAAATAATTATACGGCCGGTTAAAGAAGCAAGTTACGCTATTTACGAATAACAATAGATTAGGACTGATCTGTATATTGCTTGGAACCGATACAATTTGACCGGCTATTCAATATCTCTCTCTAAAGCCATTTCGTTAATGGCACGTGTTAGCCTCGGTCCGCTTGGCATCGGTTTGCCTTTGGAAATGTGTATTTACATAAATAACTGGCTGTGGTTCATTTACATCTGTTATATTTACATAAGGATTATTAAATATGTTTGTCTTTGTGGAATATGTTTTTAGATTGTATGTTGTGTGCACATAGATATTATTTGTATTTAACATGAGATTAAATACATGAAAGTACATATAATATGCTGTGGTTAGAACGCTTGCATTTTAACCGATTAATACGAGTTCAAACCCAAGCAAGAACCACCATATATGTATATGTGCTTAATTTGTGTTTATAATTCATCTCGTGCTCGGCGGTGAAGGAAAACATCGTGAGGAAACCTGCATGTGTCTAATATCTTCGAAATTCTGCCACATGTGCATTCCACCATCCCGCATTGGAACAGCGTAGTGAAATATGTTCCAAACCCTCTCCTTAATTTAAGAGGAGGCCTTATCCCAGCAGTGTAAAATTTACAGGCTGTTACGTTAATTTACATAAAATATGATGAAGTACTAATTTCAAAATAAATAGTTTTAATTGAATCATTCAAACTTCAATTAATTCAAGTCAGATCATATATGATGAAGTTTGTTGGTAACAAACTAAAAAAATATAATACGGACGAATTGTCAACCTTTTCGAAATCGGTTTTAAAATATACCACATATCACGTGCTTTTTTTTAGGTTAGTTTTTTTTTTGTTGACGCAGGGTAAATCTTCATAGATACCCGAACTCCTGGGCGAGGAGCCTACTCCGAGGCCTACTCCGAGGCCGGGTTATGTGAGATACATATCATGTGCTACACTTCTATGGAATTATGAATATTTAACAAAATGTGTATAATATTAATAACCTTATTATGTATCGTTCGATGCTCACTCGGGCTTTTATCGTAGCACGAGCTTTAAGCTTAAAATAAAAATAGACTTCCACTTTTGATTTATAATTTGTTTTACAAAATTCTTACTGATTGATGATGTTCGCAGAACTGTATAACTCATCTCAACTTAAGGTATTATTTTGATGAAATATTTTTTGTTCCAATGGTGTCATCCACGTGATCCTTGCAAAGATTGATGTTAGTCATACATACTAGCTTTTGCCCTTGACCGCGATAACCATTTTTTCCCAACGTATCTTTAACATCCCAGCAACTCTCGTAATGTTTATTTCAATCATTTCCTCATCATTTAGTTATATAATGTTTCGAACTTAAATTCCATTCGGAGTCGGGGCGAGAATTAAGAGTAACTACTGAGTTTCTTGCCGGTTCTTCTCGGTAGAATCTACTTTCCGAACCGGTGGTAGCTTCACTTAATTGTCAAATGACGATTCAAAAGTGCTTGTAAAAGCCCAATTGAATAAAGTATACTTTGATTTTGATTTTGATTTTTGAATATAACCATACGAAAATGAACGTATTTTGATAATGAAAAACTTTTTATTGTAAGTAAAAGTATACTATTTATATATTTACTCAAAGAATAAACACTTAAGTGTACCAATTATTTATTATACTCTTAAATTGAATACGATTATGTAAATAATATTTTCATTAAAAATAAGAATGGAATGGAAGAGGGAAAGTCGAAAAACTCGGTATAAATGAGAGTCTAGTTTCCCGCTTTATTTGACAAATAAAAATAGAATCAGCGAGACGAAAGAGATTTTATTTTTTCAGCTCTCGAAATAAATTAACATAACGAGGATTATGAGATTTTTACGGGAGGTCTAAGTGACGTTGTTTTATACGATTTTAGGCAGTTTTCACATTAAGATGTATCATAAAAACTATAGTGGAATATTATAGTGTTTTGAGACAACGAATTCGTATAATAAATATCAAATTATTGATACCATGTAGTTAAGGATTGTTCGCAGGGCGGGATTATCCATAAGGCGCTGTTGGCATTTCAATTTGCATAGCTTGGCTAAGAATTAGCAAACTTAAAGAAATTTGGTAATGATATTTTTAAATAATGCCGTAACTGCATATGACGACCGCCATAGTTGAGTTATGTGTGTGGTGTACAAACCCGAGTTCTCGGGTTCGATTCCCGACCGATTAGTAAAGTTCATTAGTTTTCTATGCTGTCTTGATTCTGGTTGTTTGTGGTCCCGTAGTTACTTCTGATTTTCCATAACACAAGTGCTTTAGCTGCTTTCATTGGGATCAGAGTAATGTATGTGATGTAGTCCAATATTTATTTATTTATATAAGTGTAAAAATGGTCAAATGTATATTTTTTAATCTGGTAATAGTCACCGTTCATGAATATGTACAGGATCTATGTAAATTAAATGCTTATTTTTTATTAATACTATGAAAACATGTTTAATTACGAAATGTTTTCTTAATATTAGTAAGTACAAACCATAACCACATATGTACACCGTATAAAAAAACCGTTTCGTTAATAACCCGGTAGCATAAATTGCCGAACAAAACCCTTTAAGAGTGGTTTCAACTTCAAAGACACATAACAGTTCAATGAACGATTATCACATGCTTCGCTTGTCACCTCCTTCCTCAGATATTCGGCTTAAGTTTTGTTTTATTTACAATAACGACTAGTGTCATAGCTATATACAAATGCAGGTATTTGTAATGCTCAGAATGATTGAATTTCCTTCGAAGAAACATTTGAAAACTCTTTGTTTTCAAAGATAAGTTTGCTTGCAGTCACATTAAAATAAAATAGAAATACAAATTAAAGATAAAAATCACCACATGGAACTACAAAAATAACAATAACAAAATAATTTAATATAAGTTTTAGGTGTTTTAAAATGCGTTTAAAACAATCGACCTGTATTATTTATATAATATATATATGTATATATATGAGACAACGTCACATACATTACTCTAATCCCAGTGTAAGTAGCTGAAGCACTTGTGTTATGGAAATCAGAAGTAACGACGGTACCACAAACACCCAGACCCATGACAACATAGAAAACTAATGGTAATCTACATCGACTCGGCCGGGAATCGAACCCGGGACTTCAGAGTGGCGTACCCATGAACACCACTCGACCATGGAGGTCGTCGTCGTATATGTTTTTAGTATTTATGTTTTATTGATATATTTAATGTGATTATATTTAATTTAATTCGAGGAAAAAAATAACAACTTATGTACGGTTTTTTCTCGGTTAAAACTGTCTTTGGAACCGGTGATAGATTTAAATTTGACATCGTTTGGTAAAATGACGATTCAAAAGCGCTTATAAGAGCCAAATTGAATAAACACTTATTTTGTTTGATTTTATTTGTATTCAGCTTATTTAATTATTCCATATAATCGTATTCAAATAAAGCACGGTTCAAGTTGAATGTAATTGGAGCGAACAGCTAGTATCATTATAAGTGTAACGAGGATTTTGTTTCAGAGAAAGTTTTGGGCTCGAAGTTTTTGAATTAGTATTAAGTACGACGCTATTTTCATCCGTTCGGAGATCGGATTTCGGTTAATCGAATTTCGTTTAGGGTTTGGACGAGTTACTATCTAACTTCGAAACGTTAATTAAAATAAATATAATATTTAAAACATAAACCACTTCTTAACATGAGAAAAAAAGCTCTTAGTCTGCAAGCTTCGTCGACAGAAATGTAGACAAAGCTTTAAACTTTTTATATCCATTTTAATACGTGAAAAACTGGGGCTATAACGATAATTAGTTATACAATCTTATAATAGCAAATATAAACACATTTCAAATAAGTAATGTTTGAGTAAATTAAGAATACTCTGACTCGTGAATCTTGATACAAACATGATTTTGTCACCTAACTATTCGTAAGGTCATGAAGGTAAATAATTGAGTACGAAGAGGTTAAAATATTTTTAGAATCGAATATATTGATACATTCTCCTATGTATGGCTATATAAATCTATGTGCCATATGAGTTTGATTAATGTTATTTTACAAATTCAACTAGCCTAATTATATCTACGCGAGTATGTATTTGATTATACTTAGGAATATTTCACACAACTGCAGAACTAAATTGATGGACTTCCATTACTGTTCAATGTACATCAAATTTCAAAGCTCTAAATAAAATTACTGTACATGTATTATACATGGACATTTCATGATATAGTAAAGAAACACTGATAATTTTGCAGTTATGATGTCGTAAATAAACAAATTCTGTAGTATATTTAGTATCAGTATTGCACCCGTACGAAGTCGGGGCCGGTTGATAGTCTAATACAAATAGCGTTTTAAACCGACTACGATAAAATCGGCAAAATTGAAAACTGACAATATTTATTGAGCTGATTCGGTCTGATATTAGACTGAAGTTGCGGGAAATCGATCGAGAATTGAAGGGGTTTGAAGCGGTTTGCAAACTCGCAGGAACTTCATTTCCACACATTATGGGCTCTTTTCAACTTGTTATATAATTGTGAAGTGCCAGTTGCGTGTGCTTAGGTGTTTAAAAGGATTGTGAAATTAAAGGTTCGACAATCGACGATTAATTATATTGAATCGTCGTTATTCGTATCATTAATTTTTTTTTTGTGGCAATAAATATTGTATGCCCTTAACATTGTTAATAAAATATATATAGAAATTCCAAAAGTTGCAAGAACAAATATATTTTTCAGCAGAAATATACGTCGCGAATATTATAAAAAAATCGGATAGCGTCTCTTTAAAAAAAGATTAAATTGTTTGGATATATTTAAGGGTGTTCCGGTATATCGATATCCGATTACCTCTAATCGAGCATCCTTTCCACCGGAAGGTATACGAGCCGAGCGAAATTATTTCGAATGGATAAACATCACGCATTGAACGTGCTTGAAGGGGTTGACACTATTGGGTGTACATTTTGGGAGAGTTGATTTTATATTATTTCAAACTATCAATATTTTTGCCGACACATGGGTACGTTGATTTGAAAATCATCAGGACATAGATGATAGGAGGAAAAATTATGTTTAGTAAGAGAGAGTGAGAGAAGTGTAAGTTAATGAAAGCAGAAAAGAGAATAGTCAAGAGTAATTGCCTGTGCTCCACTGAATTTTGTATCTAAGATATTTTTCCTCGTACTTGTAGTTACACTTGCCCTATTCATCTTTCAAACCACAAAAATATTAAGTATTGCTTCTTGGCAGTAGAATATCGAAAAAGTGGTCTGATCTGCTTCAAAAGTTTTTATTCAAGTCAATGTAAAATATCTTGTTTTAATCTTCTCCTTATGAAAGCTGATTTTACAAGTTACGGTTTGTCGCATCCAATCAACTAAAATGGATTAGACCCAAAAGTTAAATGCTAAATGAATCAGATTAAAATCAAATGTATGTTCAGTGAATGCCACTGGTACGGTCCGGTTGACATATTGTTAGACTGTAGATATTGAGAAGCGAAGTTCAATCCCTTGCTCGAGTCTCTAAAGTATTGGTGGATTATTTCTGTTATGGAATTCTCAATAGTAGTAAATTCGTAGTTAAAACTGATGGTATGTAATTATATGAGACAACAATATCACATACATTACTCTGATCCCAATGTAAGTATCTGAAGCACTTGTGTTATGGAAATCAGAAGTAACGACGGTACCACAAACACCCAGACCCAAGACAACATAGAAAACTAATGGTAATCTCCATCGACTCGGCCGGGGATCGAACCCGGGACCTCGGAGTGGCGTACCCATGAAAACCGGTGTACACACCGCTCGACCATGGAGGTCGTCATCGTAGTTCTAAATCCCTACCTAGAAAAGCATATGAAGCTTTTTAACACGAACTGTCAGAACTCTTCGTCTATGACGGATTTGCTGTCTTATCGGATCACAAGAATGAGGGAATAGAAATCAGACTTTACATACAAGTACATACAATGATATAATACACAATTAATTTTCGTTCTTCTAACTAACTACGCAGGCGTTGACAAAATTGTTAGACATAGGCTTGGGCTTAAGCATCGTTTGTGGGTTTTATAACTTGATCTCTTTGCTAGGCAGCTAACATTTTCCGAAAAGAAAAGTGTAATGGAGTCATACGAGATTAATATATAATAGAAATATCTGTGAATGAGTTATGATGACAACAGAAGTACGTAATCTAATTACGAGCGGTTCAATGGAATCTATTTATATTAATTAATTAGGAATTAATTTAATTAAATGATCCGATTATTGGCTGCAACGGTCATCGTGAATACTTTATCACAAATGTGATGAACGATTTGCCTACTAATCTCCATAATCAATTATACCTAATCAAACATTTGTAACCAATTACGTTTGAGAACATCCAAGTCATTAATATTTTTTGGAATTTTTTTACAATTAATGAAAACCAATTTTAAAAAAAATATGTTAATTGCTATTAGAAATCGCGCACTAAGGGTTCTGATTCCCCCAGACAGATGGACTAACTGATACTGATGTAACGATAAATTTAGGTTTTCAGATTCCCTCTTATACTTGAACTACAATATATCGCTTCTTTATTCCCTTTGGGAGTGTATTGGGAATACGACATTGCGTTGACTTAGAGGTTTGATTTCCCAGTTCCATGGGACCTTAACATGTATTCATTTCAAGTTTATACCTCTGCATTCTTGAGAAAAAATAGTCTTGACAGATAAACACATGTACAACGGAGTGTTCTTAAAGTTATATACGGAACCCTTATATATGGAGCTTCGTTAATAATATTAAAGAGTGTGGAATAGTGGTGTACATATGCTATTGGCATACATACATATGTACCAAACATAGCATTACTAAGACTTTTTTATCGAGACATCAATTATTGCTTATTAAAACAATCCATAAAATACATCCCCATGTATAAGAAAAAGTTGACCTACATTATACCTCAAATTTATAGGACGAGCCTATAAATAATTAATATATGTACTACGTCCAGAGAAATGACATGTCCCAAAAATAATACATGAAGGCTAAAGTCCACAGTGCTGACATATCCGACAAGTGTACCCCTCAGTTTTTAAGCCAGGCCTGTTTCAAATAACACTATTTTTAGTCGTACTTTATGATTGACTTTGACTGATATTGACAAGCTTTGTATTTGAAAATAATTAAAGAATACCAAGATTTTTTTAGTTAAGTGTCTGTACTGATTTATATCAATACTAATCAAACAATCACCAATTATTTTAATGTTGTTATATACAATTTTGAGTGGGTTTGTTAACTTTACAAACGATGTGATAACATGTCTTAATACTGAACCGATTTTCATAACTGAGCAAGTAATAGACTAAAGAGTTACATTAAGAGTAACATGTATGTTCATTATTATCTTCAAATACCCCAACACGGGCCTTCTCTTCTAAAGGATTTATTCTTCCGCCAAATAACAGTACTCAGTATTGTTATATTGTTGTGTTCCGGTTTGAAGAGTGAGAGAGCCAGTGTAACTACAGGCACAAGGGACATAACTTCTAAGATCGGTGGCATATTGACGATGTAAGGAATAGTTAATATTTCTTACAGCGTCATTGTCTACGGGTGATGGTGACCACTTACCATCAGGTGGCCCATATGCTCGTCCGCCAACCTGTACTACAAAAAAAATGGATTAAAACCTCTTCCACTCAACTGCATGGCAAGATTGCTTGAAATTGCGCACAGGAATTCTATCAATGTGATAGAATTTTCTCTGACGCATACAAATTTTCTCACAATGTTTACCTTCAATGCTGAGCGAATTATATCATAGTATAGTTTGTAGCCCGGTAAATATGACTCATGAGAGATAAACTCAGTAAGACTCATATTCAAAGTATCATTTATTGTTACAGATGTCGCGCTCCCATTGTAAACGGGATTTCATGTCGCAAAATGGATGCGTTTAATTTATGGTGAGTCGTAAATTATATTTGATTTCTTTCTCGAGTGTCGGGGATTTATCTGTTTTTGTTATGTTTTTTCTATGTTAATTGTCTTTAGATATTCGAATAATCTATCGACTGTATGTCCTTCATTAACATGGCAATAAATGGCGTTTGGCGTTCGATATTAATATTTGTATTGCCTTCATAATGTGCATGACACGTATGTCACGTTATGCTTTATACGTTAGAAAGGAAAAAAAATCATAATATTTTTTTTTTAGTAAATCATGTCAATAAAAACTTTTTGTTTCGTAATTGTTGTGTTTTAATTCTTTGGGTTAAGTTTGAGTTTTGTAGACTTTCGAAATGATAAAAAATAAGTAAATGTGTTTCTATTAAAGTTAGGATGACTTTGATTTAATATATTAATAATTAATTTATATTACAAAACATTTTAAAAAGTTAAGTCAATAATCAGTAAAGTTCAAATATTTTATTTACTCACTTCAATATATACGTATACTCAATTAAACTCGACTTAGACTCAATCGACAATGTATTAAAAACATAGACCACATCTTTCGTGCTTTCCTATACATAGAATATAACACTAAAATTTGCACAAAATGAAACGGTTCATACTTTCTAACTGAGGGCTTCAGTGCAGTAAAAATCTTGAACACTACACAAACTCACAGAACCCTCTAAATATATTACTTATGTGATAAAAGCAAAACATTTTTTTCTCATTCTTAAAAGAAAAACCATATTCAGAGCCGTTCAGCATTTGCTATTTTTAGAGTCCGGAGGACAAGAGCGACATGTCTAATTCAGAACAAGCCTCGCAACGAAATGAATATCTCATTTCGTTCCGTACACGGACGTGTTCTTGAAAAGGTCAAAGTATTCGTTTGCTAACTATAGGACGTATCATCTATATATAAAAAGGAGAGTTATTCACAATGCCTTCCATCCTAAATCTAGGTAAGAATGTTATTACAATTTAATTTTATATAAATATATCATGTAAAACTTTGGCCTGTTTTACACAGTGATAATGATCGTTGATATGTACAGATAGTAATGCATATAGCAAGAGTTGGATTTTGTGTTCTAAGACACTGTTTTTCAAATTTAATCTTGCAAAGAGAATCATTAATAGAATTTTCAAACACCTACCGACCGTAGCTCGTAGCTGCGCTACGGTATGCGTAGACCCGTAGTTACATACAGCTTCTCGTAGTAATCGTTTCTATTTCCAACATTTCATTATTTCTACACATATTCATATAATTGTAAATTCGATTATTATTATTCTATTTATTTAGTTTTCGTTTATTTATTTATTTGAAATATTTGTTTTTATCAGCGCTTTAAATATAAGAATAAGAAAAGTCAAATTAAATCTTAAGTCAACATCACATGGAAACTTTTAAGTATGTACTTAGTCCGTTTTATAATAAAATATATAAGATATCATGCACATGCCATTATGACGTGGCTCTACAATTCGTTTATTTATACTTGCACGACCAATAGAAATGCACTGCTGTGGATGTGCGGTTTTACATAAAGGATTCCTAAAGTCAACGGTTAACATAACATTGTCCCAATTCTATACTATTCTAACCTCACTATGTAGTCTATTCGAGTTGTATATATAATTTTAATACCCTGAGAGCCTCTTCGTTCTATCCAGCTTATAAGTCAGCAGATCCTAAAGTACTGGGATTAAGCCTCGAGTGCGGTCCATAAATTGTTATTGGGTTTTCTTTTATTAATAACAAACAACAACAATAGCCTATAAATTCCCCACTGCTGGGCTAAGCCCCCCTCTCCCTTTGAGGAGAAGGTTTGGAACACATTCCACCACGCTGTTCCAATGCGGGTTGGTGGAATACACATGTGGCAGAATTTCTATGAAATTAGACACATGCAGGTTTCCCCACGATGTTTTCCGTCAGCACCGAGCAAAAGATGAATTATAAACACAAATTAAGCACATGAATATTCAAGATGCACGCGATCTAACCACTGGGCCATTTCGGCTCTCAATCAATTCTGCTGTCGAAACGCTTGGCCCTTGGAGTAGTGGTGCAAAAAGCTTCATCAAAAGTATAACACCTCGCCTCATTGCCTCCACTGGTGACAGGAGGGCTGGTTCGTTTTTTGCCCAGAGGATCGGAATTGCGATTCAACGGGGAAATGCTGCTAGCATTCTTGCCACCATTCCACGCGGTCAAGATTTATACAGTAACTAGTTTTAGTTCATATCTGTATATATATATTTAGGCCCTCAATTATATTTATAGACATATATATAGAAAAGCAATTCAAAATTAATAGGCAATTAGGAATTACGGACGATTTCGCATGAATAGGTCTTAGTCTCATACGTTCAATGGTTTTTACGTTATGGACGTACAAAGAAAAAAAGACATTATCTATATACAGATTATACTGTCGCAAGCACCAAAATTGTTTGAATGTTCATCCATTTAAATCAATTTCCGAACTTATTGTAAATTCAATTACAAGATTAACACACACACTCATACAAATGCGTGAAGTTAAATGAAAGCTCGTAATTAAAGTTGCTGAAAGGAAATCTGCATGTAGGTTTGGTTTGTAATATTGTGCTGTTTGCTGAGACGTTGAGGTGGATTTAATCGATATATTATTTATAACGAAGAGATAGGCGTATACTCGTTATCAGACATTATGACTTGTCATTCACGTTCGTAATATTCTTCTTTTGATATTACCTGAAATGTCACTGTTTTCTGCTGTCATGTGTTCTACGTCATACTGACGTCGCCAGCATATGCGATGAAAAAATAAATAAATCCTAATTAAACTTTTTAATGCTACAACATATATATCTATAATATTATAAATTCTAAATCACTTTGTATTGTTGTTACACTTTGACGTCTTAACTACTCAAGGGATTATCATGAATTTTTTCATACCTACCTCTGGTCAGGTACACGCATATGAAATCGCGGAAAGTAACTCGTATCTATATAACCTTGCTTATATATTATAAAAAATACATCAATCAAAAATAAAATAAAGCTTAGCTTGGGACCGACGGCCCTCATGATATTTTTTGTTATAATTTTCCTTCGTAACAAAAATAGGCGCATCAAGATACACGGTCGGGTGTTCGTAGGCGGTGGAGCGATTTATAAAACCCTCTGGCTGGCTGCTTCTTTGATTCTTATCTATCTTTATTCGCTAGACATTGTACCTGCCAATCGTACGTTTTAAATATATTGTGCGTTCATTAGCTGTTATTTATAATAAAATAGGTTCACGGACCAGGCTTCGTACGAGAAGAAAAAGGGTCGATACGAAACATTTAAATTGATGGAAAATAATGCTAATATTACTTTTTTTTTTATATAGGTATATACGTTCCTTTGCGGGCCTACGCAAAACGTGTGGCAAAAGATAATATGAAGATTCAAATTCAGGCTAACAAAACTGAGTCTCATATCTGAAGGCAGACCCCCACTGTAGAACCATTTTTTTTCAAACTGACTTCTATAATATAGCATAAACATAAATTTGTTTAAAAGCCAGGGTCAATATTTATTTATACCAAATTATTTTCACTTTATTCTGTAGTTCATACTTTAAACCATTTCTGTTAATACATGAACATGCGACGGATACTCTAGTAATTTATAATAAATTTTGAAGATTTTAACACTAAAAACAAATTAACCTCCTTCTACATTTTAGAAAAAACGGTAATGTTCTCAGAAAAGAAAGTAATCAGTATTAAAACGCTGGAGGATTACGTGATAGTTCCCAAGGGGTTTTGAACGAAGCTGCAGATATGTTTGCTGAAAATTTATATTTGTTTTAGAATCATATTCTGAGAGCTGCAGCGGATGAGGTTTTTCAAGTGGAATTTGAACATATAAATATTATTTATTCTCTTGAGAAAGCTGTTATTATAAAAAATATTTTAATGTTAAATGTACGGTATATCTAGTAACATCAAAAAAATTTTCATAGAATCGTTCTCCCTCGTATTAGGGGAGAAGAAGGGGGAAATCTTAGATTTAAAATATATAAAAAGGAGTATGTCCTTGCAATTCAAATTTCATAGCAAAATTCACCAATTTGGGTTGAGTGGTTCGACCTTGAAAGATTTAGAGGTAGAGTTACATTTTTTTATAATAGTATTAGATAAGACTAGTATTTAATCGTAGCATTGCTTCTGCGTTTTTTTCCGGTCTAAAAAAAGGTTCGCTCTGTTAATTAAAAAAAAATGATAAATCAATAAGTTTTATTTATTTATATTGTAAAAAAAAATCAATAATTTTAATAATAAATAAATCTTTCTTTCAGATTACAAACTTTTAAATTACGCGTCAGTCATATTGTGATGAAATGCGAAGCCAATCGGCCGCAAACCACATACCAGAAGTTCAAAGTTAAATCCAAAAATACCCTCGTTTATGCTCGAAAAGAATATTGGCTGGCAACCGCACCCTAAACACCATTTAAACACACCAGCCCCATTGTTTACTCACGGTTTTCGTTCAGCTCAGCGATAGTTAGAACGTTTTGTTCTCTCCCCACGAAAGATTTATGTACAAATTGATGGCCGGGTTAGGAATAGGGAAAGGCAGTCTTTAATGTAATCGAGAACTAGCCTTGCGACGTGATGTTTTATTTTTACATTTATAGCAGGGCAAAGGTAGAAAATTTCAATTAGGACATTAATATATTATCGTACTTTTCTTGCTAGTTGTTACTTGTGGCTTCGCTTGCATTTTTGAGGGTCGGTGTTAGATATGTATGTGTGTATTTATAACCCATATTCATAGCAAATTTAATCGATTTCGTCTTTGTAGCTTAGCTATGTATAAATAATAGACAAACAGCAATTTTCTCATTAGTATAGATAGTGGCGATATATGTATTTTTTTATATAATTTCATTTGTTGTAATAATTTAGTCTCATATTTATACTTTTCTTGTATTACTCGAATAGTATAATCTATTAGTTAAAGAATATTCAATTTAATTATTATTTTTAATTTGATACATGAGATAATTGGCTCGATAGTTTAATAAATGTAAAGTGCATAACTGATTTCGAACCTACAATTCGGTAAAGCGATATCAAAGCTTGTCGCTGTTAGCGAACACTTAATATCCGTTGCAACGTGTATATGTGTGGTAACTGTATGGTGGGTGTATGGTATCGATTACTCCATTAAAGCGTTCGCAGTGTCGTCGTCAACATCAACTAGTATGTTTTCATTGAACGCTTTGAGTATATTAAATAAATTTCATTAGTTATTCGAATTTTGCCCTTGAATAATATGTCATTGAACCGAGATGGCAAAGTGGTTTCAAACACAGGCAAGCGGGGAAAGAAAACATCATGAGAAAACCTACATGTATCTAATTTCAATTTTGAAGCAACGTGGTGGAATATTCTTCTAAACTTCTTCTTAAAGGAAGACGCCTTAGCCCAGATGTGGGAAATGTACAAGCCTCTACTATTATATTTATATTATACGCCAATCGTGTTTAAATATTTACAATATAATAAATGTTTTTATATTAAATTATTTATGATAACAGCTATTTTTATTATATACTTCTGAATGAAGTCTTAAAGGCGACAACTAATATAATAGAGTAGGGGGATGTAACAAGTCGACAAGCTAAGCGTATCGATTGCAGAATTAGCATTCAAAGATCGCCCCGCGCGTAGCCTGCGATGATAGCCGCCGGCGCGCGGGTAAATGATTCTATATCTCCGCTTCTATGCTCTCCTGGTACTTTCCTAAGCTTTTCACGGATGGCCTTTTTTCCTTTTAAAAAACTATTTCAATTTATTTACAAAAAACATATATTCTATAGTTCATACTTAACTAATATATATTATAAACCATAACCATCCCTATCCCTTTGTCTATTAGTGAAAACAGCATAAAAATCCGCTCAGTAGTTTTCGAGTTTATAGCGAACATACAGGCAAACAGGCGCTTCCGGGGGGACTTTGTTTTATGATATGTAGTGATAACTTTGTATCTTCTGTGTGTGTTTGTGTGTCACTGAACAGTTATTTTTATGTGTGTCTCTGATTGGATTGATAGGTGGCTATCGGAATCCATGTTTTATTTGTCAAAATAAAATGAAACTAAATCGGGGCGGGTGTTTAGTTGTTTTAACACTCTCATAAAATATTCTTTCAACAATCTGCATTACTACATATTGTTATGTTCCGATTTGAAGGGTGAGTTAGAAAGTGTAACTACATAAGGGCGTAACATCTCAGTTCCAAAAGTTGGTAGCGCATTGGTAAGAAATGCGCATACCAGTGCCATAAAAATATATATATTTTACAATGATTTTATACCCACACAGACGCATCTAGTTTACAAATAAGGTTACGTTTATAATAACTCGAAAGTAAAAAAAAGACAAAAACTGATTATAAATATCAAATTAGTATCCAACGTATTTTTAGAAAAATAAATTCGCTAATAAATTTACTGAAACTTTTTTCTGGCTGAAGCTTTAGCCGAAGGGTTTGTTTGAAAAAAACCTTTCCCATATTATTCGCTAAAAAAGTTATAAAGACGTATGATCCGTGACAAAGATCGCTTTTAAAAGTAAAAGAGCTAAACTCATTCGTATTGATTCCGTGTATCAAGATTCCGTGGACGCCTCGCCCTGGGGGCAGATTGGATAAGTAATTGCCCTGCCTACACGATATTGGTATTATTAGGCTAAAGTTATTTTTATAACATAATATGTAAACATTTTGATACATTGGTACATATTTTAATTTATATTGCACGATCATAAATCTTTACCTATAGTACTAACCGTCTCTCCCCATTTGAACCCTTCGAGGGGTGTATTAAAAAGTAGCCTGTGTACATTCTCGTGTCTCAATCTATCTCCATATCAATTTTTATCTAAATGGGTTTAGCAATTTAAGTGTGAAGACATAACAATGAATTAAAGAAACAATACTTAATTTGTGCATATTTGTGTTTACTGTTTGAAAGGAATTTAGTAAATTCTGTTGTAAATGACTTTTATCAATCACCTCAGTAATGAAAATAAAATTATAAGTAACTTACAAAGTCAATACAATTTAACTAATGTACTATAGCTATCTCTATGTTGTATGTATTTATTAACTTACGTCCAACATACACTACAATACCCCTAAATACTGACACATAGTGTACGTTTCAATGCCTCCCAATCACAAGTCACGTGACACCTATTGTACATCGATATTAATATGCCGGAAACCTTCACGCACGTTCCGATAATAACTTTAAATAACATCAAGTTCACTTTATTCAACCAAGTTAATAGATTTTGACTTTTGGAATCATGACTTTGCAACGCGTATTTTACAATCAACGAATCATTTATCTTTACATAGTATAAAACAAAGTCGCTTTTTCTCTCCCTATGTCCCTTTGTACGCTTAAATTTTTAAAACTTGAATAAGACTTGATTTTGATGCGGTTTTTTTTAATAGATAGTGTGATCAAGGGGAAGTTTTTTTTTTGTATATAATACATGAACAATATAGTAAAGAAACACTAATAATTTTAGAAGCTTGCAATGTGATGTCGTAAAATTCTGTTGTATATTTAGTATGAGTATTTCACCCTTTCTAAGCCGGGCGGGTCGCTAGTATTTATATATATGAATATAAGGAATTTTAAAGAGTTCAGTCTATGTATCGGTCATTCATACGAGCTTAGTATATATGTATATATTTTATTATATTGCCGATGTTGCTACTTATTTATAAGTAAAGTAGTAAGTAAAGTAACAGCCTGTAAATTTCCCACTGCTCCTACTCCCACTGGGATAAGGCCTCCTCTTCCATTAAGAAGAGGGTTTGGAACATATTCCACAACGCTGTTAAAATGCGGGTTGGTGGAATGCACATGTGGCAGAATTTCGATGAAATTAGACACGCGCAGGTTTCCTCACGATGTTTTCCTTCACCGCCGAGCACGAAATGAATTATAAACAAAAATTAAGCACATATACATATATATAGTGGTGCTTGCCTGGTTTTGAACCCGCAATCATCGGTTAAGATGCACGCGTTCTAACCACTGGGCCATCTCAGCTCTTGTTTTATTACTTATTTATAAATCAAAATCAAAATGTATTTTATTCAAGTATCATCATATCATCACGGTCCGTAGAAAAGCTAACTATTCCTTATATCGCCAATAACCTAAATCGAAACACAACACAACGCCCTAGCCTTGGGAACTATGATGTTATGATCCTTGTATCTGTGCTTACTATTCAAACCGGAACAATAATATTTTTGCTGTTAGTGCAGTTATATATAATTAGTTATGAGCTAATCCAGGATTTATGCTCCATTTTTGCACTTGATTACTACTATAAGGCTAATGCTTCGTGAGCAGCTTCATTATGATGTAACGCCCAACAATTTCCTGTACGAAAACTCTCGAATATGTATGTGTATCATTACACATAATTAAGCTACGAAATATTAGCTTGATAGTAACCATGTGCAAAAATAGACCTTGGGTCCTGGAATATTCCATTCATCCAAGTAAAATAATGTAGGTACATGAGTTTGTTGCATATTGCGCTACTTGTCAAAACATTAACCAATGACAACACAGAAGACTTAATACCCAAAAAGACATAAGAACTACTACACTTAAACGTTAACATTGTCAATATAATTATATAAGCCCCTTTATTACTGAAATGCAGAAACGTATCCGACGACAAAGTTTTGTTTTATGACCGCTTTGAAACTCAGCTTCTAGTTTTAACCTTTAAAGTTAACAATACAGTATGTTAGAGATATTTAAATTTATGCCAATGAGAATATCATAAGGAAAGTTTTGTCCGAATGATAAATTCGAGATTAAACTTGGTTTATACTTTTGTATATAATTTACTGAATAATTTTCAAATTGTTTATATTCCATTGCGGTATAAAACCTCCTTGGTTTTTTTTAAAAATTTTACAATATTTTGAAATTTAACATAATTTTGAAGATCGAATTGTAAGGAACATAATAAAGCCCTATTGTGTATTAGTAGAATTATTCGTAAAAGCAAATACCACACCTTTTTTTATTTTCCTAAATTTATGAAGTAATTAAAACGATATCAAAGTCAAAGTCAATACCGTGTACTTATTTGATTTTTACTGCTAAATAATATTGATGATTAGAAAATAATAATGTGGCAAGATTCTCAATTTCAAGTTAGTCCAAAATTGTTCGGAATCCACCATCAGACCCTTTCCCATCAATAGGACAGGGCGCTCGTAAATAATCATAAGGGGCTGAGTCTGAATCTAAAAATCCTATTTCAAACGGTAGCTGTGAGGGCAATGAAAAATAATATTTTTTGGGATTCGATTCGACGCGAGAATAAACGTCAGCGTTGAATTATTGGCTGCAATCACGATTAGGGATTGAACTCAAAATATACGTGAAATATTCTTTTATTTAGACTCAGGCCTGTAGGCAGACTTGTTTGTATGTGTGGGTAGTTACAAGCATATCCATTCGATATCGTCAGAATATAAAAATATATTTTGTGTGTTGGCAACTTTATTTATATTTGTTTATATATTTATATTATTATATATGTATCGAAAAGCAAGGTAATCTGATTCTCCTTTGTGTAAACCCCCATTATACTTAGTATATGTAATTATTACGTATTCTAATTAATAATGGAATGCTTAAGTAAAGATCTTTTTGTTTAATTCTCCTTGTGCCTGTAGTTAGACGAGATCAGTCACTTTACCCGAAATATAATAATATCAATTATTGCTGTATGGCGACAGAATACCTAGGATGGTCTTTTTTAAAAGTAGATGCCGGGCGTTGAAATAAATGTCAATAAGTTGTTGACCACTTAGCATTTTTTGCTCTTCAGCTCACCAAATACAATTTAAAAAAAGAACATCAAAATATTGACAACCCACTCATAAGGTCATGTCACTTGTGAAAAGGGCACAAAACCCTACCACCAAGTAAAACAATGGATTGGTAATATACATAATTAAAAAAAAATATATATAGCAGAGTATATTTGCTAGGTAAAGTCCATATGTATTGCAAATCGCTATATATGTATGTGTCGTATACCGTCCGTCACGGGGCGCTGTAAATTGCATTCGAATATTGACAACGCAAGATTGACGTTTATATGTGTCGTCTGGGTGTGCGTGAACGGTCGCTCGTATTCGTATGATACAAATTACATATGTGTGCGAACATGGCATACCGAAACTGTACTGTTGCATTGTAGGTACAGAATAATTACTATTAAACGTAGGTATCTGTTTTTTTTTATCTGTGTGTGTTCGCTTTCGATGTAAGTCAGGCACACAGACATACTCAGGCACGTTTTTTTATATTCCATAGATGGTAAACGAACAGGAAACTCGCCTCATGAAAAGTCACTACCCTCGACCGCGGACAGATGTCAGTGTTACAGATCACTGAAGGCTTGCAAGTGCGGTGACTTTATCACAAACCAAAATATTTAAATAAAAACGATTATTAGATTAAGATCAGCGCCGTCTTTACCGTAATGGCCAAACAGGGCCTGAAGCAGGGCCCTCGCGAATTCTCACGATAAATAAGGCCCATAAGGCCAATATATTCGCTTACACAGTAAATTATTTTTACATATTTTATGAAGCTCAACAAAAGTATTTAGAGGGTAATGAGATTTTTTTAACAATGTGGTAATTCTGAGCAGTATAAATAAAAACGGTCAAGTGCAAGTTTAGTTTTATCTTGAATGCATAACACCAAAGTTTGTGGTACGAAACCTTCAGTGCCTGAATTCGACTGGCCTGTCGTCTATTTTATCCTTTCTAATAGGGGTTAATCTTGTGTGCCCTAAAGCTCCAGAAAGGGTTAAGACAGCACTGGAAAAGCCCACATCTTCCATCCACTGCGCCACTCGATGGAGTGAACATCGACAAACTTTGCCGGCGAAGACTAAACCTAAACTACGATGACTTTTCCACTTCTGTTCCAAGAAAGCTGAAGTACCCGTTAATATTAATTTTCACCGAACGTCGCAACTGGGTAACCTTAATCTAGTTAAAGTTACAATCGCATTTAATATTCATTTCCCGAGGCGTTGTTAATATTGCAAACTCAGACACGGATTGTTTGTAATTACATTATAAAGATACTTAGAAAAACAGCTTAATGACCCGCTCAATTCAGAGCCTAGCGTTTTTACTAAACGCCGGTCAGCGGCTTGAATGACATTCAGACAATCTACCGTTCATAGA